>NC_091231.1:22756624-22773014 GCF_040958095.1 Procambarus clarkii | reverse complement strand
TCGTAGATTATCACATCTCCCACCCCAAAGGTGTGGGAGACAGTGATATCGTCTCCGATGGTTTTGATAGTCGCCAGGGACATGGTGAGAGGGCGGCTGAGAGGAGCGTGTCGACAACTGTAGTATAGTGTTACAGGAACGGCGGTGGGCGACCTTTAAATACACCTGTGACCCGCCTGGGGAAAGAGGGATGAAGGGGTGGGGGGTAGAGATCACCTTATGAGCCCATAGACACTCCGCCCAGACTCAAAGGCTGTAATCATATCCCGATGTTGGAAGGTTAATTTTTCCATCTGCCAAATCTCTGTCTGGATCTCCTGAGATGAATACTCCTCATACCTTTTCACCGTTTCTCCAAATGACTTAAAAAACCGTTCTGGGGAGCACTCAACACAAGACGGTCATAACAATCCCATAAGGCATTGTTAGGGCCCTATTGGGTCGCAACTGGGGTTCTTCTCTGATGTTATTAGAGTTTGGGTATCCGGCCCCAAGTTAGTAGTGGCTTTCAAGGGGTGTGTTCCGTATCGCAAGTAAATTAAAGGGGAAGGGATAAAAATGCACTAATTTAAATACATATATATTCACCACCAATAAATAAATATCTCACAGTCACTCGCTGGGGCTATAACTACACTTATGTACATTAACTTGTCTTCCTCTGAAGACACAGGATTCTCTACGGTGCTCAAGACAAGTAGCCCTGGTTCTCTTCTTGTGGCCTCACGATGAATCCTTCGATTCCCTAGGCGAATCTACCCTGGCCACAGGCAAGCGAAATCACAGTCCCACTGGGTGCACCGTCGTGGAGGCCTTCAACCACCAATCCAGCCTGTAGCTGGCAGGTTCCAATCAGCTCTGCTGCGTATGCCACTCCACGACCAATACTAGGGTTGCGAGCCCTAGACAGGAGCCTCGTGTGATTCCACAGATCACTCTCCTCACCACAGTGGCTAGTCTCTTTCATCAGTCAACCCCCGGGTACGACGATTCCTCAACTCTGCCACGTCACAGGCAGGCTAACACTCTCAGCAGTGTTCGTCCGGGAGCAACTCACAGCTTCTGCAGCAAACACGTGGAGAGACTTTGCCTGCCTTGGGTAGACTGCCCACCGTCCAATCCAGCAGTCCCAGGTCGACTCTGTAATCAGACACGTCATTAGTACTAGGGACACACTAGGGCACCTCACTTACAGGCTTAGACACAAACGTCCACCTATCCACTCCATAGATGGCGTTGCTGTCTAAGCGCCACCTCACCAGAGGTCAGCAGCGGCTATGTCACGAGCTGATTAAGACGGGAATCCAGCCCCTGTGACCGGTATATCCCGTCCTCACTAGATGGCGCCGTCCATTTGGAGGGGGTTTCGGGAGCCGACTCACAGATGGCGTGGTCGTCACAGCTCCGTGTTACGACGCTGGGCTCGGGTCCGTAACAGGCATATATCAATCTGCTTTTGTGTTCGACAAACTTGTAGTAACGTTGAGTAGCAACCAAACGCTTCAATAGTGGAGATTTTTCTTCCTCCTCTACAAGCGGAGGGGAGGTAGAAGCTCTCTCCATGGTGGATACACAACTGAATATAATGTCGTTTAAGATGTGCTTCATATAGGTTTTTTTTAATACGGTTCCCAATGGGGCCTCCTATGGATACCCCTACCCCATTTTAACTGTGATCTGGCGCGAGAATTACGTATAAAGGATGGGTCTACGCCAGCCACCTTCAGTAAAATCCTTACATCTGCCTTGTCAGCCGTCCTAAATTGTCCTTTAGTAAAGGCTAAAGTTTTAATTATTTCTAAAATATTTAAATTTTGCACAGGCTTTAATAAATTCACGCGACTATCCCATACCACCTGTTGACTGTTTTGTTCAAACATGTTCAATAATGTTTTGACGTGGGGAATTTCTCCTATTTTAAAATACACATTTATTAAGTTGTCCAGACTTGGGTTTTGGGGTGTGGTGGCTTTGTGGCGAGAGGGCCCAGCAACAGCTACCCGCATCTCAGGCGGTAGCATGGAATGTATCCTTTTTTTTATTTGTTTTTTTAAAGGGCGACGGTCACACCTGTCCCGCGTTTTTTGTTGAAAGAACCCCGCGGCGGTGGGCACCTGCACAGCGGCGGGCGCTGTGGGGGGGGGGGGCAATATCTTTTAAAGGTTGTCTGACCAGTCCCCCCCGTCTAGTAGGGCTATAACGTTCAAAGGAGCTACCGTGGCAACACCGTCCACAAGTTGTTGTTGCTGCTGGGGGTGTGGGGGAGTGTCCACTCCCCCCACACCATCATCACCACCGCTACCGTCACAGCCAAGGTGCTTACAGCTACCACCAACATTATTAGCCGAATTGCCCCATTTGCTTTCGTTTTTTAAAGAGAAGGACTTATTTCCACCTCTACCACTGGTGGAAGAGGGTGGAGCCACCTCATTAAGAGGCGATGGAGTACTCTCGTTTTTATTAAATAAATATTTTTCATCACTGACTCATGGTACTAGGCAATATTCTTTCACCATTTCTTTCTCTTCTTACGTAATTATTTTATTAGAGAGGAAATTAACGATACAGCCAATGGTAACAGAGCTGCCAATATGGCGCCACCTCTCTTAGAGGTTAAAATGTTTTTCTTTTTGTACAATGGAGTTTTCTTACGTGCTACAGAACGAATGTCATTCTGATACCTCTGTAGTCCATTAATTATCTGAGCTTGAACTGGGATGTTTCGTTTCAGAAAATTGGCAAAAATTTCACAAATTGATTCAATTTCCTGTCGTTTTAAAGCCTTCATTAGTTTATTCTGCTTCTTGGGGGATAAATTGTTTAATAAAAATAACAGTTGATGGTGTTTCTCTACAAGAGAGTCCTGTTGAACTGTCATTTTTTTTTAAATTTGACGATGTCTTGAGCTTTAATCCAGCAATTGCTAGAATCTGGGTACCCTCTCCACTTGACGAAATATTCTGTGTCCTATCGATGTCTTTCTAGTCTGTAATATCGTTATGGGAAAAGAGTCTGGAAGGGTGGTTGGAATCAATTCTTGCTCATAGAACATACCACTGATCGACTCGTTGGTTAAATCTTTGATTTTATAGGTTGGGATTGGTTGTGTTCTATCGATATGAGACACTTGAAATATTTCTTCTGTATTTTGGGGCCAAAAGCCCTTGTGAAATATATTTCTTCGCTTTGCTAGTCGTACACACTGCCCAACCTGCAGTTGTGGACTGATGGAAGTTAATGGGTGGTCATTGTTTAAATACATGACCTTAAACTGTCTTCGTATATCTTCAATGTTTTGCAACTTATGAATGGCATGTGGAGTATTTTTTTAGTATTCTGTGGAAAGTGTGGTTGTATACATTCACAACTTTTGGAAGGATGTGAATGTATTGTAAAGAATTAGCTTGGGTCATATAATGATACAGTTTATGTTTTAAAGTTTTGAAGACACGCTCCACTATACTAGATTTCATTTCCGAAAATACACTACATAATTTAATATTTTTCTTATTCAGATAATTTTGAACTGTCCTGTTGTAAAATTCTCTACCTCGGTCGGTGAATATTGGTCTTACCCCGTGAAACTGAGAGGTTTCCTCTAAAATCTTCTTTAGAGCAGCGACCACATCTGTTGAACTTTTTGTTTTTAAAGTTTGAGTCTGCATTAGGCGAGAATAATCATCGACACAAATCAAAATATATTTTACACCACTATTGTATTTTTGTAAACTACAAAAGTCTCCGAAATCACAGGCAATTATGGTGCGGAGTTTAGGAGCTAATATTTTCCGCCGAGGAAATCTAACTAAATTTCTTCTATGTAAGGTTTAAGATCGTTCCCCACGGAGAAATTCCCTCACATCTGTAATACTGATGTCTTTAAGTCTGGCAGCCTTATACAATTTTTGAATTGATCCTGTGAAACCACCCAGGGTAGAAATGTCATTATAGATGGAGGTAAGAATTGACCGTTTCTGCGTCGTTAAAGGCATTTTTGTTTTTTCACATATGATAAACAATTTCACGCTGGTCTTCATTGACAATCCCCATTCGTAGTTGTAATGTCTCAGGAACGGTCAGATCGACCAATAAATAGCCATACTCTCTCTGGGATATTGCCCATCGGTATATTTCGACGAAATTATTAATAGTTTTCCGCCCATATAACTGACCACTTAAAATTTCAAGTTGGGTTATGTCTCTCTGCTTCATTAATATATAATGGGTACAATTCAGAGTTATTGTCCTAGCATATTTCCCCTGGGGAAACAAATTTTGACTAATTAGAATTACAGAAATATTATCGTGTCTCCCTCGGGTGAAGATATTGGCTATAATTGGACTCTGTATGGCTTTCAGGTACAAGTCATCAATTATATACAAAACTGACTCATTTGAAAAAAGATTCTTATACTCTAAAGGGTTAATCAGCCCTTGGGAGAGAGTAACCTTGTTTCGCAAAATGGGGTTGTTTGAAAGAGGATGTTCAGTATTATTTGCAGTTGACACTATAATTTTTGAGAATTTCCCGTGGTATTTAACACATAAATTTACCACCAGACTAGTTTTCCCAGAATTGCTAAATCCAGCTACAAATATTCTCGCTGGCTGATGAAAAATATTAAGTTGGTCGTCTGTGGCAGAAGTACACTCCTCCATACTTTCCTCATAAATGGTCCAATTGCCTGTGGGACAGCCACTTATATATATATATATATATATATATATATATATATATATATATATATATATATATATATATATATATATATATATATATATATATATATATATATATATATATATATATATACATACATATATATATATATATATATATATATATATATATATATATATATATATATATATATATATATATATATATATATATATATATATTTTCAAAGACTTCACAAATACACAACCGATTAGAACGTATCTCTGATTTTATATCTACATTTGAGTGAGGTGGTAGGGGTGATGTGGCATTAACACAAGACAGAACAGGAGGGGATATTAATAGGGTATTAAAAGTATCAACACAAGACAGAACAGAAACAATGGGTATTGAATAGAAGTGTTTGTAGAAAGCCTATTGGTCCATATTTCTTGATGCTTCTATATTGGAGCGGAGTCTTGAGGTGGGTAGAATATAGTTGTGCAATAATTGGCTGTAGATTGCTGATGTTGACTTCTTGATGTGTAGTGCCTCGCAAACGTCAAGCCGCCTGCTATCACTGTATCTATCGATGATTTCTGTGTTGTTTACTAGGATTTCTCTGGCGATGGTTTGGTTATGGGAAGAGATTATATGTTCCTTAATGGAGCCCTAGGAGGAGGGCTCCATTAAGGAACATATATATATATATATATATATATATATATATATATATATATATATATATATATATATATATATATATATATATATATATATATATATATATATATATGTATATATATATATATATATATATATATATATATATATACATATATATATGAGAGAGTGAGAGTGTGTGAGAGTGTGTGTGTGTGAGTGTGTGTGTGTGTGTGTGTGTGTGTGTGCGAGTGTGAGTGTGTGAGCATGTATTCACTCCCCAAGGAGCGCCACCCTCCTCAGGACAAAGACGGCCCTACCTGGGTTTTTTTTGGACTCCCATTGAGATGACCTCCAGACGAGAGAAAAAAAAAGTTCTCTATAGCAAGTCTAATCCTTCTCTTTCACACCAGGAGCTGTGAGATGTTGCATGTATTGTGTATTCACTCTCCAAGGAGTGCCACCCTCCTCAGGCCATAGACAGCCTACCTGGGTTTTTTGCTGAACTCCCATAGAGATGACCACCAGACGAGAAAAAAAAGTTCCCCATAGCAACCCTAACCCTTTTCTTTCACACGACGGAGGGAGGGGCTGTGAGGTATTGTATGTGGCAACACTGCCCCCCACTTGATCATCAAATATAAGGACACCACACGCCCCCTCCTTCGTCGTATTAACATCATGATCACCTTAGGAAAAAGCTCAATTATATTGGAGCTCTATGTAATTACTGCAACCATCGCCACAAGAATGCTCTAGAGAGTTTAGTCCTAATTGCCCACAATATGTCTTATGACATGGGCTTAATTTTGAGGGAGTTTGCCATGGGTTCAAATATTAAGAGCAATATCCTCATGAGGCAGGGGACGAAATATCTTAAGGTAGAAATAGGCAACCTTAAATATCTTGATTCACTGGCTTTTATTACGGGCAGTCTTTCGTCCCTAGCAAAGACCCACATTGATTCAGGCAGCCCCTTAACATTCACTCACTCAATGATAGAAGGTTTACCCGAAGAGAGTCACCACTTACTCTTAGGGGGTAAGCAGTTTTTCCCTTATGAATATGCCACAAAATTCAGCTGCTTTAATGATGCAACACTCCCCCCTATTGAAATGTTTTACATCTCCCTAAATAAATCAACCATCACTTTGGAAGAATATAGACATTCTAAATTAGTATGGGAGGCGACAGGATGTAGGTCATTAAAGGATTATCTCCTTATTTATTTAAGGTGTGATGTCGGTTTACTGGCTGACATTTTTACTCACCATAGGGTAATTCTAAATGATATCTATTCATTAGAAATGACTCACTACTGTAGCCTTCCGGGCTACTCCTATGATTGCTTCTTGAAAAGCAGCAAAATATCGTTGGAGTTAAGTGCAGATGTGACGTTGCACAATCTTATATCACAAAACATACGAGGGGGTTTTACAACTGCAGTTAGGAGTTATGCCAGAGCTAACAACCGCTACGTCAACCCATCTTTTAACTCCCAGGAGGATAGATCTTCATTCTTACTTTACTTAGAATTCAACTCCCTTTACGGGAGTTGTATGACTAAGAAATTACCCTATGGTGGTCTAAGAAGGTTGTCATCTGATGAGATGACCTCCTTCATTAGTGGAGGGAAGATAATGACAGAACAACTTCTAACAGAGGGTACTGGTTCTTAATTGACACCAAACACATAAGACCTGAAATAGCTAGACTAACAGACGATCTACCCCTTTGTTTACACCATAGGGGGATAAGTATGGAGGATATCTCACCATTTAGTAGGGGACTTCTGGAAACAAATAACATTACAAAGCTCCCTAAAAAAAATATTAAGCTGGTAGGGGATCATCTCCCCAAGAAACATTATTTCATATCTCTACACCTCTTACAGCTATTTATTGAGATAGGTCTTGAAGTAGGGGCTATTCACGCCATTTACGAGTTCCACCAGTCTGATTTTATGGCAGAATTTGTTAACACAAACGTTAACAATAGAAATGCTTCCACCAGTAACGATAGGAAAACACTATTTAAATTATAAACAAATAGTGTTTTCGGTAAAACACTACTGAACCCAGCCCGTTATGCCATTGACACCAAACTAGTGACTTCAGCTAGGGTCTTTTTACGAGAGGTGAAGAATGCACGCTTTAAATGTATAGTGCATTTAGGGGACAATAAATTATTGTCTGCCAGTTCCAGACCATTCATTAAAATTACTCATCCTAATTGCATTGGGTTCCAGATTCTTGAGCTAGCAAAATACAGTTTGTACCATTTTTGGTATAGGGTACCTAAGAAGCACTCTACAGATAGGGTACAACTGCTGTATAGTGATACAGACAGTTTCATCTTCAGTTTAATGACTGAAGCTGTCTTTAACGAGATGGGGAAAGAACCCCTTAGATCATGGATCGATAACAGTAACTTCCCTGAAACTCACCCCTTGTATGATCCTTCTAAAAAGGGTGTTTTAGGTCTTTTAAAGTCAGAGGTTTCAGACAGACACATCCTTGAAGTTGTAGCTCTCAAGCCCAAAATGTATAGTTTGCTGTTGCACAACAATTCAAATTCCATTACCGCTAAGGGTATCCCCCGCGCTGTGCAAAGATCTTTAACTCATAGACATTTTAAAGAAACCCTACACAGTAATGGAGTAGTAAATACTTTCCAATACTCCCAAATTAGGAATTTAGGAGGGCAAATGGTCACCACCCATAATACTAAGAGGGGTTTAAGTGCATTTGATGATAAACGCTATTACCTAAATAAATACAAAAGCCTAGGCTATGCCCATCCAGACATACCACCTGACCCCCACCCATCCACCTCAACCCAAGGGGTGACCGCTGGAAGTGAAAGTGATGACGTCATCTAGCCATAAGGAGAGGAAGGGCAACACCCTTCCAGTGAGAGTGAACGCTATGACGACAGTAGCCCCCTAGGAGAGGAAGAAGAACCACAACACCCCTTTCTCCCTCTGGATGATGACTCATCATCATCATCACCCCAGGAGGGGGAGGAAAACCCCACAATGGACCTGAGGGCACGGAGGAGGGGTCTAGTTAGACAATATTATGGGGGGCAATTAGATTACGACTACGTTTAAGCCACTATGTACTTTTGTTAATATATTGTATAAAACAAGTGTTATTTCTTTATACCCTCTTTTATTTTGAGTATATATATATCCTATATAGCTCCGGACATATATGCACATAGTCCTGGGGGGGCCATTCAGACTTGTTCGAATATGTTATTTCTTTTCACCCTCTTTTATTTTGAGTATATATATATATCCTATATAGCTCCGGACATATATGCACATAGTCCTGGAGGGGCCATTCAGACTTGTTCGAATATATATATCCTTAATTAGTCCTATATAATGACGTAGTAATATAAAGGTGATACACAGAGTAAGTGAAATATGGTGGGGGCTCCCCGTAGACTACAATTTGAGGTGGGTCTATCTGTCACCCCTCCTCTGATTCCATTGTTTGTTAAGTGCCCCTATCTGGCACGGAATATACTACTGACAGATGTATGGGACGAGACGCAGTGTTCTCAAGGTGATAGGTAGGTAGTATGCCCGTTGCTATTGTATACAAGTAGTAAGTAATCACATGTGAGTGAGTGAGTGAGTCAGGATAATGGTAACTGCGGAGGGCAGGCAGGCAGGCGGAGGATACTCACACATAGCAGCCAATTCTCCATTAATGATAGTACTTATTGCAACTATTTAGTCAAATTAACCAACAACAAATGGACTACTACTACTGTTGCTCCAAAATAGAAATGTTGGGATGCCGCCGCTGCCATTGATCTATCTCGCACAAGTTGCTGCTGCTACTGACAAATAACTCATCTTAGGCCTTGCATATGCTCTCTTAGGCTTCATTTAGTCAATACTTGTAACATTATTGAGTCGGGGGACAGGCAGACAGGCACTTTATACATGTTAGGCTTATATAGTGGTCTCCAACACCCACCACCCCACAAGGTCCAACTAGTGACTAACCCTCACTCACTCACCACGCCCCAAGTAGCTAGCTTACTAACTCCTGGATACCTATTTACTGCTAGGTGAACAGAGGCATTCGGTGATAGGAAAGGCTACCAACAATTACAGCCCTATTTCTATTTTTACAAACATAGCCTATTTCTATTTCTACAAACCTAGCCTATTTCCTAGCCTAAACTAACTTAACCTAATCTAACCTAACCTAACTAACTCCTGGATACCTATTTACTGCTAGGTGAACAGAGACATTCGGTGATATAAAACGCTACCAACAATTACAGCCCTATATCTATTTCTACAAACCTAGTCTATTTCCTAGCCTAAACTAACCTAACCTACTGCTATTTTTTTTTATACAAACCTAGCCTAAACCAACCTAACCTAATCTAACCTAACCTAACTAACTATTGGATACCTATTTACTGCTAGGTGAACAGAGGCATTCGGTGATAGGAAACACTACCAACAACTACAGCCCTTTTTCTATTACTATTTCTACAAACATAGCCTATTTCCTATTATATATATAAATATATATATATATATATATATATATATATATATATATATATATATATATATATATATATATATATATATATATATATATATATATATATATATTAGTATATTTTGGTAGCAGTCTTTCCTGTAGACATATATTATTAAATATGACCGAAAAAGTAAGATTAATAATTCTAACACGAATTTTCTCAATCTTTCGTACATTTCTTTTCACTGTTGGAGGTAAATCAAAAATCAATTCTCCAAAATTCATTTTTATTTCTAGTCTGACGCGACACGAGCGCGTTTCGTAAAACTTATTACATTTTCAAAGACTTTAGTTCACAAATACACAACTGAATAGAACTTACGCATCTCCGATTTTATATCTACATTTGAGTGAGGTGGAAGGGGTGATGTGGCATTAACACAAGACAGAACAAGAGGTGGCATTAATAGGGTATTAATTTCATCAACACAAGACAGAACAAGAGGTGGCATTAATAGGGTATTAATTTCATCAACACAAGACAGAACACGAAACAATGGGTATTGAATAGAAGTGTTTGTAGAAAGCCTATTGGTCCATATTTCTTGATGCTTCTATATTGGAGCGGAGTCTTGAGGTGGGTAGAATATAGTTGTGCAATAATTGGCTGTTGATTGCTGGTGTTGACTTCTTGATGTGTAGTGCATCGCAAACGTCAAGCCGCCTGCTACCGCTGTATCTATCGATGATTTCTGTGTTGTTTACTAGGATTTCTCTGGAGATGGTTTGGTTGTGGGAAGAGATTATATGTTCCTTAATGGAGCCCTGTTGCTTATGCATCGTTAAACGCCTAGAAAGAGATGTTGTTGTCTTGCCTATATACTGGGTTTTTTCGAGCTTACAGTCCCCAAGAGGGCATTTGAAGGCATAGACGACGTTAGTCTCTTTTAAAGCGTTCTGTTTTGTGTCTGGAGAGTTTCTCATGAGTAGGCTGGCCGTTTTTCTGGTTTTATAGTAAATCGTCAGTTGTATCCTCTGATTTTTGTCTGTAGGGATAACGTTTCTATTAACAATATCTTTCAGGGCCCTTTCCTCCGTTTTATGAGCTGTGGAGAAGAAGTTCCTGTAAAATAGTCTAATAGGGGGTATAGGTGTTGTGTAGGTGCCGTCTCGGTGCCGCCACCCACCAGCCCCAAGGTGGGGTACGGGGGGAGGGGGGATTAATGGGGGGAGGCTCTCGAGCTGCCTACAGTGATGTTAGTGGAAAATTAGTGCGTTCATAAGCAAATCGGTGAGTGTAGTGTTAAAAACAAAGTGCACTAGTGATTTCCCCGAGTGTTGAGTTTTTTTTTTTTTTATTATTATTTTCTACCACAGACGTGGCCACACATTTACAATGCTAACCAGCATATATACATTTTCTTCTGTCCTCCATGGACAGGGTTAGAGAAATGATAGACATATAGTTCAAGGGTTTATTGAACAATCAACCACAGAAGGTGATTCGGTGCTTTTAAAATGCTAAGCTAACCTACATACGTAAATACATAGATACACAGATTTACGTATGCCCTACATAAAGTGTTTGATGTGTCTTTTACATAGTGTCATTAATGTACATTCACAAAGGTGAAATGTAATTCTGATCAGCTTCCATATATACTTTATACCCATACATATACATACACACACACATATACATACATATATACACACAACCTAAGCTATCTAACTTAACCAACCAACCTAACCAACTCAACCAACCAACCCAACTAACCCAACCAACCAACCCAACCAACCAACCTAAGCTATCTAACTTAACCAACCAACCTAACCAAGCAGCCTAACCAACCAACCTAAGCTATCTAACTTAACCAACCAACCAAACCAACCCAACCAACCAACCTAAGCTATCTATCCAAACCAACCAACCTAACCAACCAACCCAACCAACCAACCTAACCAACCAACCTAAGCTATCTAACCAAACCAACAACCAACGCTATCTAACTTAACCAACCAACCTAACCAACCAACCTAACCAACCAACCTAATCAACCAACCTAACCTAACCAACCAACCTAACCAACCAATCTAACCAACCAACCTAACCAACCAAACTAAGCAACCTAACCTAACCAACCTACCTAACTAACCAACCAAACTAAGCAACCTAACAACCAACAGGTTAAGGTTAGGTTAAGCAACTTATTAGGTTAGCAACTTATTAGGTTATTAGTTAAGTTTATTAGTTTGGTAAAAATTGGTAAATAAGTAAAAATAAAATTAGTTATTAGGTTAAGCAAACTAACCTAATCAACCAACCTAACCAACCTAACCTACCTAACCTAATCAACCAACCAACCAACCTAACCAACCAACCTAACCTAATCAACCAACCTAACCTAATCAACCAAACCAACCAACCAACCAACCTAACCAACCAACCTAACCAACCAACCTAACCTAACCAACCAAACCAACCAACCTAACCAACCAACCAAGTAACCTAACCAACCAAACCAAGTAACCTAACCAACCAACCTAACCAACCAACCTAACCAAGTAACCAAAGCTATCTAACCTAACCAACCAACCTAACCTAACCTAAGCAACCAACCAAAACCTAACCTAACCAACCTAACCTAACCAACCTAACCTAACCTCCCTTCTTATTATCTGACACGAACCTTCGGTTCCTGTCAGAGTCCATGTGAGTGTCCGTGTGCGTTTCCGTGTCCATGTATCCATGGGGTTTTGGGTCCAGGAAGCTATTTGTGTCGACCCAAATTGCCTCCCTTCTCCCCACCTGAAATCCAGGTGGATTGAAAGACCTGCCCGAGGTCAGTGGTTCCAGGTATCTGTCCGTGGGCCCCTGGACTTCAACCCTTCCCCTTATCCCAAGGGGTCAGTCAATCAATCTTTGGCTATCCAGAGAATCTATCGAAACTGATGCTCCTACAGGAGGGGACACACAGAGAAATCTGTGCCCTGTACTTGCAACCGTTCCGACAGGCTCGAACGCAGGTCTATCCGCATTAGGAACTTGTTCTATCCGACTAGGCCACTCTGGAGTTGCCTTCTGAATCAAATTTGGCACTTGTATTTATATCTCATAGCAAGGTTAGTTAGTATCTATTTATCAACAGTTGCAATGATTGACATGTGAAGTTGTTAATTTGTGTTGACAGTTAGAAATACCTGACAGCTCTGTTTGATGAGGTTGCAGTCCCGTGAGGCAGTTTTATGAATGAATATTGGAGAATTTCGGCTAACTGACATGTACTCACCTAGTTGTACTCACCTAGTTGTATTTGCGGGGGTTGAGCTCTGGCTCTTTGGTCCCGCCTCTCAACCGTCAATCAACTGGTGTACAGGTTCCTGAGCCTATTGGGCTCTATCATATCTACACTTGAAACTGTGTATGGAGTCAGCCTCCACCACATCACTTCCTAATGCATTCCATTTGTCAACCACTCTGACACTAAAAAAGTTCTTTCTAATATCTCTGTGGCTCATTTGGGCACTCAGTTTCCACCTGTGTCCCCTTGTGCTTGTTCCCCTTGTGTTAAATAGACTGTCTTTATCTACCCTATCAATTCCCTTCAGAATCTTGAATGTGGTGATCATGTCCCCCCTAACTCTTCTGTCTTCCAGTGAAGTGAGGTTTAATTCCCGTAGTCTCTCCTACTAGCTCATACCTCTCAGCTCGGGTACTAGTCTGGTGGCAAACCTTTGAACCTTTTCCAGTTTAGTCTTATCCTTGACTAGATATGGGCTCCATGCTGGGGCTGCATACTCCAGGATTGGCCTTACATATGTGGTATACAAAGTTCTGAATGATTCTTTACACAAGTTTCTGAATGCCGTTCGTTTGTTGGTCAGCCTGGCATATGCCGCTGATGTTATCCGCTTGATATGTGCTGCAGGAATCTGGCGTGATATCAACCCCCAAGTCTTTTTCCTTCTCTGCCTTCTGAAGAATTTCCTCTCCCGGATGATACCTTGTATCTGGCTTCCTGCTCCCTACACCTATCTTCATTACATTACATTTGGTTGGGTTAAACTCTAACAACCATTTGTTCGACCATTCCTTCAGCTTGTCTAGGTCTTCTTGAAGCCTCAAACAGTCCTCTTCTGTTTTAATCCTTCTCATAATTTTAGCATCGTTAGCAAACATTGAGAGAAATGAATCGATACCCTCTGGGAGATCATTTACATATATCAAAAACAAGATAGTACCGATTACAGAGCCCTGTGGGACTCCACTGGTGACTTCACGCCAATCGGAGGTCTCACCCCTCACCGTAACTCTCTGCTTCCTATTGCTTAGATACTCCCTTATCCACTGGAGCACCTTACCAGCTACACCTGCCTGTCTCTCCAGCTTATGTACCAGCCTCTTATGCGGTACTGTGTCAAAGGCTTTCCGACAATCCAAGAAAATGCAGTCCGCCCAGCCCTCTCTTTCTTGCTTAATCTTTGTCACCTGATCGTAGAATTCTATCAAGCCTGTAAGGCAAGATTTACCCTCCCTGAACCCATGTTGGCGATTTGTCACGAAGTCCCTTCTCTCCAGATGTGTTACCAGTTTTTTTCCCACGATCTGCTCCATCACCTTGCATGGTATACAAGTCAAGAACACTGGCCTGTAGTTCAGTACCTCTTGCCTGTCTCCCTTTTTGTATATTGGGACCACATTCGCCGTCTTCCATATTTCTGGTAGGTTTCCCTTCTCCAGTGACTTACTATACACTATGGAGAGTGGCAAGCAAAGTGCCTCTGCACACTCTTTCAGTATCCATGGTGAGATCCCATCTGGAGCAACAGCCTTTCTAACATTCAGATCCAGCAGGTGTCTCTTGACCTCCTCTCTCGAAATTTTGAACTCTTCCAAGGCCACCTGGTTTACCTCCCTTTCTCCTAGAACAGTGACCTCACCTTGTTCTATTGTGAGGACCTCCTGGAACCTCTTGTTGAGTTCTTCACACACCTCTCTGTCATTCTCAGTATACCCGTATACCCTCAGTATACCTTTTCGAAGTTTCAATACCTGTTCTTTCACTGTTGTTTTCCTTCTGATGTGACTGTGGAGTAACTTTGGTTCGGTCTTGGCTTTGTTTGCTATATCATTTTCAAAACTTTTCTCTGCTTTTCTTCTCACCCTGACGTACTCATTCCAAGTTCTCTGGTATCTCTCTCTGCTCTCTGGTGTTCTGTTATTCCGGAAGTTCCTCCACGCCCTTTTGTTCAGTTTCTTCACTTCCATACATGCCCTATTATACCATGGATTCTTCTGTTGCTTCTCGGATTTTTCCCTTTGAGCCGGGATGAACCTGTTTACTGCCTCCTGACACTTTTGGGTAACATTGTCCATCATACCCTGTACAGACTTATCTCTGAGGTCTGTGTCCCAAGGTATTTCACTTAGGAAACTTCTCATCTGTTCATAATTCCCCTTTCGGTATGCCAGCCTTTTGATTCCTAGTTCTTTTTTGGGGGAGATAAGTCCTAGCTCTACCAGGTTCTCAAAGTTCAATTCACTGTGGTCACTCATTCCCAAGGGCGCTTCCATCTTAACTTCCCTTATATCCCACTCATTTAGGGTAAATATCAAATCAAGCATTGCTGGTTCATCTTCTCCTCTCATTCTTGATGGTTCTTTGATGTGCTGGCTTAGGAAGTTTCTTGTTGCCACGTCCAGCAGCTTAGCTCTCCATGTTTCTGGTCCTCCATGCGGGTCTCTGTTCTTCCAATCTATCTTCCCATGGTTGAAGTCTCCCATAATTAGTAGTCCAGATCCATTCCTGCTAGCAACAGAAGCTGCTCTCTCTATTATGTTAATGGTGGCCATGTTGTTTCTATCATATTCTTGTCTAGGTCTTCTGTCATTTGGTGGTGGATTATATATGACTACGACTATAATTTTTTTCCCTCCATTTGTTACAGTACCTGCTATGTAGTCACTGAAACCTTCACAGCCCTGAATATCCATCTCCTCAAAATCCCAGCCTTTTCTTACCAGCAGAGCTACACCACCCCCACCTCTTCCTACCCTCTCTTTCCTCATAACATAATAGTCCTGTGGGAACACTGCGTTTGTTACACACACACACACACACACTGTGTGTGTGTGTGTGTGTGTGTGTGTGTGTTTAAAAGTATGTATTAATTAATAATTAGTGTGGTGTTTCCAAATGAGTTTGTGAATGGTAAACAAACAATGCAATATCTAATATGTGCTATTTTAGGCCTCGTTCTGCAAAATACATGTTTTACTAGGGAAGGAAAATCCGGTTTGTTTTTTCCCTCGTTTTATTTTAAAAAAAAATAGCACATAGGCGAAGGAACGAAGGTTTTGGCTGGTTAAATATAGCGTTCTGGCCGCCATTTTCTGTGTTGGGCGGGGGGGGGTGAGGGGGGGATGGAGGGGGCGGTATGGGGGGTAGGGGTACGGCGGCCTCCATTGTAGGGGGGGGGGGGGTTGGTGGAAGAGGGGGCATGGGGTGAGGGGCCCTGACGAGCTACCTTGGGGGGGGGGGAGGGT
>NC_091231.1:22676624-22754124 GCF_040958095.1 Procambarus clarkii | reverse complement strand
AAGGAGGAGATAAGATACCTAAAGGAGACTCTTTCACAATACCAGGCACAAACCGTACCCCAGGGAGATGGGAATGCCTCTGTGGAGGGACCACCACAACCCAGATCTCATTTGCTGAAATGCTTAAAAAGAGCCCTGAAGCTAGGTCTGCAGTTAAGGAAGTTGCCATGGAAGTGGTTTCCTCTCAGGAAGCAGCTAGATGTACTAGCCGGCTGATAGAGAGAAATAGAGCAGTAGTAATAGCAGGCATTAAAGAACAAACAGGGACCAGACCAAAGGAGCGGAGAGACAAGGACAAAAACATGATTAAAGAGATCCTTAAAGAGGTAAGGATGGAGGGAGCTGAGCGAAATGTTGAAAAGGTTTTCAGGCTTGGAAAGTACAACAAGGACAGAGACCGAATGATAAAGGTGGTTTTCATGAGCGAAATCGCGAAAGAGGAACTGTTAGCAAGGAAGTGTTGTCTAGCAGGTGTAGAGAAGTTCAAGAAAATATTCCTGCAGAGGGATATGACAAGGGAAGAGAGAATACGGACAGCAGACGCGAGGAAGGAGCGCAGGGAGAGAGAAGGAAATCAGAGTACCACAACCCAGAACCCTACAATCCCAGAGGGAAGTGGAGAACCCTCCTCAAACAGTGCAACAGCCACAGGGATTGGGGCACCACCCCCACATTCTACCCAACAGACACCCAACCTGCCCCATCCCCTGTCAGCCCCCCACTAAGTACCCACCTAGGACACCCTCCCCCCACCCACCCCCCTTCCACCACTCACCCCCTTCTCCCCCTCACCCCTCTCCCCAGGACCTCCCTTCTCCCCCATCCCCCATGCCCTCCCTTCTCCCACATGCCTTCCCGTCTCTCCCACCCCCATGCCCTCCCTTCCCCCCCTCCCCCCTAAGCCCCCCACCCCACCTAAGTCTTCCCCTCTCCCCTAAACCCTCCCCTCTTCCTCACCCACCTCAGCCCTCCCTTTTCCCCAACGCCCCCCAAGCCCTCCACCCTTTTCTCTCCCCCCAAGCCTCCCCATCTCCCCTATCCCCCACAGCCTCTCCTCCCCCCATGCTTCCCCAACCCTCCCTCTCTTACCCGCTCCCTGTACCCTCCCCCTCTTACCCACCCCCTGTACCCTCCCCCTCTTACCCACCCCCTGTACCCTCCCCCTCTTATCCACCCCCTGTACCCTCCCCCTCTTATCCACCCCCTGTACCCTCCCCCTCTCCCCCACCACCCCAAGCCCTCCCTCCTCCACCAATCTCCCCGTGCCAGGTCCCCCCAGCTCCCACTCACCCCAGATCCCAAAGGTCCCCCCCAGAAAAGAAGCAGAAGAGAGTCAGTTTCAGGGTGATGTACTCGAACATAGATGGGATCACAAGCAAGACAAGTGAACTAAAGGAAAGAGCACAAGTAGTTAACCCAGATGTAATCGGACTCACTGAAACAAAACTCTCTGGAATCATAACGAATGCTTTGTTTCCCCAGGAGTACACAGTAATAAGGAAAGAGAGGGAGGGTAGGGGAGGAGGTGGAGTGGCCCTACTCATGAGAAAGGAATGGAGTTTTAAGGAGATGGCCATCCCGGGCTGTGAGGAGTTCAGAGACTACATAGCAGGCACCATGACAATGGGAGGACCAAGAATAGTAGTAGCAGTAATATACAACCCTCCACCAAATGACAGGAGACCCAGTCAAGAGTATGAAAACAACAACAAGGCAGTTAACACTATAATTGAGAGGGCAGCCTCTGCTGCCTGTAGAAATAGATCCCACCTGCTCATCATGGGCGACTTCAATCACGGAAAGATTGACTGGGAGAACAAGGAACCGCATGGAGGCGAGGATACGTGGAGAGCCAAACTATTGGAGGTGGTGACAAGCAACTTTTTAACCCAGCATGTAGGAGAACCCACAAGGTTGAGAGGCAATGACGAACCAGCGAGACTCGACCAAGTCTTCACTCTGAACGACTCCGACATAAGAGAAATCGGTTTTGAGGACCCAGTAGGAATGAGCGACCACAGTGTACTGGTGTTTGAGTACTTGATTGAAGAAGGGTTATTGAACTCGAGGAGGGATACCGAAACCAAAAGGTTAGTATACTGAAAGGGAAACTATGACGGGATAAGAAAATTCCTAACAGATATAGCATGGGAAACAGAGCTCAGGGGAAAGACGGCCCAAGATATGATGGATTACATCACGCAGAAGTGCAAGGACGCAGCAAACAAGTTTGTCCCAGTCCAAAAGGAAAACAGAGAAATGAAGATGAGAAACCCATGGTTTAATCAGAGATGTAGGCTAGCTAAGCAGCAAAGTAAAAGGGCATGGAGAAACTATAGGAATAACAGGACACTGGAGAGCAGAGAAAGATACCAGAATGCCAGGAATGAATATGTCAGGATGAGAAGAGAGGCAGAAAGACAATACGAAAATGACATCGCAAGCAAGGCAAAGACTCAGCCTAAATTGTTGCATAGCCACATTAGGAGAAAAACGACAGTAAAGGAACAGGTTATGAGATTAAGGATAGGGGCGGAAGGATTCACTACAAATGACAAGGAAGTGTGTGAGGAATTGAATAAGAAATTCCAGAAGGTCTTCACCTTAGAGCAAGGAGAAATTCCAGAGGTAAGTGAGGGAATAGCTAACCAGGAACCACTGGAAGAGTTTGAGATTACCAGTGGGGAAGTAAGGAAGTGTTTACTAGAGTTGGACGTGACGAAGGCTATAGGCCCAGATGGAATCTCCCCTTGGGTTCTAAAGGAAGGAGCAAGAGAACTGTGCCTACCACTCTCCATAGTGTAGAACAAATCACTGGCAACAGGGGAACTGCCAGGTATTTGGAAAGCAGCTAACGTAGTCCTGATATACAAGAAAGGGGATAGACAGGAGGCACTGAACTACAGGCCAGTGTCCCTAACCTGCATTCCATGCAAGCTGATGGAGAAGATTGTGCGGAAAAAACTAGTGGAGCATATGGAGCGAAGGAACTTTGTAACACAGCATCAATATGGGTTCAGGGATGGCAGGTCCTGCCTCACAGGGTTACTTGAATTCTACGACCAGGCAACAAAAATAAGGCAAGAAAGAGAAGGGTGGGCAGACTGCATATTTTTGGATTGTCAGAAAGCCTTTGATACAGTGCCACACAAGAGGCTAGTGCGAAAGTTGGAGATGCAGGATGGAGTGAGAGGGAAGGTACTCCGGTGGATAGAGGAGTACCTAAGCAACAGGAGACAACGAGTCTGTGTGAGGGGTGAGGTCTCAGATTGGCGAGACGTCACAAGTGGAGTCCCGCAGGGGTCAGTCCTTGGACCTATACTGTTTCTGGTATATGTAAATGATCTCCCAGAGGGTATAGATTCGTTCCTCTCAATGTTGGCCGACGATGCAAAAATTATGAGGAGGATTGAAACAGAGGATGATAGTAGGAGGCTGCAAGATGACCTGGATAGACTGAGTGAATGGTCCAACAAATGGCTGTTGAAGTTCAACCCGAGTAAATGCAAAGTAATGAAACTAGGCAGTGGAAAGAGGAGGCCAGGCACAGGATACAGAATAGGAGATGAAGTACTTAATGAAACAGACAGAGAGAAAGATCTAGGAGTTGTTATCACACCAAACCTGTTTCCTGAAGCCCACATAAAGAGAATAACGTCTGCGGCATATGCGAGGCTGGCTAACATCAGAACGGCGTTCAGGAACCTGTGTAAGGAATCATTCAGAATCATGTACACCACATATGTAAGACCAATCCTGGAGTATGCGGCCCCAGCATGGAGCCCGTACCTTGCCAAGCACAAGACGAAGCTGGAAAAAGTCCAAAGGTATGCTACTAGACTAGTCCCAGAACTAAGAGGCATGAGTTATGAGGAAAGGCTGCGGGAAATGCACCTTACGACACTGGAAGACAGAAGAGTAAGGGGGGACATGATCACAACCTACAAAATCCTCAGGGGAATCGACCGGGTAAACAAGGATGAACTATTCAACACTGGTGGGACGCAAACAAGGGGACACAGGTGGAAGCTGAGTACCCAAATGAGCCACAGAGACGTTAGAAAGAACCTTTTCAGTGTCAGAGTAGTTAGTAAATGGAATGCATTAGGAAGTGATGTGGTGGAGGCTGACTCCATACACAGTTTCAAATGTAGATATGATAGAGCCCAATAGGCTCAGGAATCTGTACACCAGTTGATTGACGGTTGAGAGGCGGGACCAAAGAGCCAGAGCTCAACCCCCGCAAGCACAATTAGGTGAGTACAATTAGGTGAGTACACACACACACGGAGACTGCCCAAATATGTATGCCTTATAGGCAGGCAGGCGGAGGATACTCACACTTAGCAGCCAATTCTCCATTAATGATAGTACTTATTGCCACTATTTAGTCAAAATAACCAACAACAAATGGACTACTACTACTTCTACTACTACTACTACTTCTACTACTACTACTACTACTACTACTACTTCTACTACTACTACTACTACTACTACTACTACTACTGTTGCTCCAAAATAGAAATGTTGGGATGCCACCGCTGCCATAGATCTCGCACAAGTTGCTGCTGACAAATGACTCATCTTAGGCCTTGCATATGCTCTCTTAGGCTTCATTTAGTCAATACTTGTAACATCATTGAGTCGGGGGACAGGCAGACAGGCACTTTATACATGTTAGGCTTATAGTGGTCTCCAACACCCACCACCCCACAAGGCCCAACTAGTGACTAACCCTCACTCACTCACCACGCCCCAAGTAGCTAGCTTACTAACTCCTGGATACCTATTTACTGCTAGGTGAACAGAGCCATTCGGTGATAGGAAAGGCTACCAACAATTACAGCCCTACTTCTACAAACGTACCCTAAACCAACCTAACCTAATCTAACCTAACCTAACCTAATCTAATTTAACATAACCTAACCTAACGTAACTAACTCCTGGATACCTATTTACTGCTAAGTGAACAGAGAAGACACGCTACCAACAATTACTGCCCTATTTCTATTTCAACAAAAATAGCCTATTTCTTAGCCTAAACTAATCTAACCTAATTAAACCTAACCTATCCTAATCTAACCTTACCTATATATATACTTCACTACTCACTAACATCATCACTACCACACTACTCACTAACATCATCACTACCTCCCTACCCACCATCATCATCACTACCTCACCATCATCATCACTACCTCTCTACTCACCATCATCATCACTACCTCTCTACTCACCATCATCATCATTACCTCCCTACTCACCATCATCATCACTACCTCACTATCATCATCACTACCTCTCTACTCACCATCATCATCATTACCTCACTACTCACCATCATCATCACTACCGCACCATCATTATCCCTACCTCTCTACTCACCATCATCATCATTACCACACTACTTACTAACGTCATCACTACCTCCCTACTCACCATCATCATCACTACCTCACTATCATCATCACTACCTCTCTATTCACCATCATCATCATTACCTCACTACTCACCATCACTACCACACTACTCACCATCATCACTACCTCACTACTCACCATCATCATCACTACTTCTCTACTCACCACCATAATTTCCTCACTACTCACTAACATCATCACTTCCTCACTATCATCATCATCATCACTACTCACCATCATCACTACCCACCATCATCACTACCACACTACTCCTAACCATCATCACTACTCACAACCATCATCACTACCTCACCATCATCATCACTACCTCACCATCATCATCACTACCTCACCATCATCATTACTACCTCACCATCATCATCACTACCTCACCATCATCATTACTACCTCACCATCATCATCACTACCTCACCATCATCACTACCTCACCATCATCACTACCTCACCATCATCATCACTACTCACCATCATCACTACTCACCATCATCACTACCTCACCATCATCATCACTACTCACCATCATCACTACCTCACTACTCACCATCATCACTACCACACTACTCACCATCATCACTACAACACTACTCACCATCATCATTACCTCACTACTCACCATCATCACTACAACACTACTCACCATCATCATTACCTCACTACTCACCATTATCATCACCACTCGCCATCATCATCACTACCACAATACTCACCATCATCCTCACTACCAAAATACTCACCATCAACATCACTACCACACTACTTAGCAACACCATCACTACCATACTACTCACTATCATCATCACTACCACACTACTCACTATCATCACTTCTCACCATCAACATCACTACCTCACTACTCACTATCATCATCACTACCAAACTATTCACTATCATCATCACTACCACACTACTCACCATCATCATCACTACCTCACTACTCACCATCATCATCACTACCTCACAACGCACTATCATCATCACTACCACACTACTCACCATCATCATCACTACCACACTACTCACCATCATCATCACTACCACACTATTCACTATCATCATCACTACCTCACTACTCACCATCATCACTACCTCACTACTCACCATCATCACTACCACACTACTCACTATCATTACTTTTCACCATCAGCATCACTACTCACTATCATCACTACCACACTACTCACCATCATCATCACTACCACGCTATTCACTATCATCATCACTACCCCACTACTCACCATCATCATCACTACCACACTACTCACTATCATCACTTCTCACCATCATCATCACTACCTCACTACTCACCATCATCATCACTACCACACTATTCACTATCATTATCACTACCACACTACTCACCATCATCATCACTACCTCACTATCATCATCACTACCTATCATAATCTCTACCACACTACTCACCATCATCATCACTACCACACTATTCACTATCATCATCACTTCCTCACTACTCACCATCATCATCACTATCACACTACTCACTATCATCACTTCTCACCATCATCATCACTACTACACTACTCACCATCATCATCACTACCACACTATTCACTATCATCACTACCACACTACTCACCATCATCATCACTACCTCACTACTCACCATCATCTTCACTACATCACTATCATCATCACTACCACTCTACTCACCATCAGCATCACTACCACACTATTCACTATCATCATCACTACCTCACCATCATCATCACTACCACACTCCTCAATATTATCGCTTCTCACCATCATCATCACTACCACACTACTCACCATCATCATCACTACCACACTATTCACTATCATCATCACTACCACACTTCACTATCATCATCACTACCTCACTACTCACCATCATCATCACTACCACACTACTCACCATCATCATCACTACCTCACTACTCACCATCATCACTACCACACTACTCACTATCATCACTTCTCACCACCATCATCACTACCTCACTACTAACTATCATCATCACTACCACACAACTCACCATCATCATCACTACCACACTATTCACTATCATCATCACTACCACACAACTCACCATCATCATCACTACCTCACTACTCACCATCATCACTACCACACTACTCACCATCATCATCACTACCACACTTCACTATCATCATCACTACCTCAGTACTCACCATCATCACTACCACACTACTCACTATCATCACGTCTATCACTTCTCACCATCATCATCACTACCTCACTACTCACTATCATCATCACTACCACACTACTCACCATCATCATCACTACCACACTTCACTATCATCATCACTACCTCAGTACTCACCATCATCACTACCAAACTACTCACTATCATCACTACCACACTACTCACTATCATCACTTCTATCACTTCTCACTATCATCATCACTACCTCAGTACTCACCATCATCACTACCACACTACTCACTATCATCACATCTATCACTTCTCACCATCATCATCACTACCTCACTACCATCATCACTACCACACTACTCACCATCATCATCACACCGAGTAGTGTGGTAGTGATGATGATATTGAGTAGTGTGGTAGTGATGATGGTGAGTAGTGTGGTAGTGACGTTTATGAGTAGTGTGGTAGTGATGATGGTGGGTAGTGATGATGGTGAGTAGTGATGATGATGATGATGATGATGATGGTGAGTAGTGAGGAAATGATGATGTTAGTGAGTAGTGAGGAAATGATGGTGGTGAGTAGAGAAGTAGTGATGATGATGGTGAGTAGTGAGGTAGTGATGATGGTGAGTAGTGTGGTAGTGATGGTGAGTAGTGAGGTAATGATGATGATGGTGAGTAGTGAGGTAATGATGATGATGGTGAGTAGAGAGGTAGTGATGATGATGGTGAGGTAGTGATGATGATGGTGAGTAGTGAGGTAATGATGATGATGGTGAGTAAAGAGGTAGTGATGATGATGGTGAGGTAGTGATGATGATGGTGAGTAGGGAGGTAGTGATGATGTTAGTGAGTAGTGTGGTAGTGATGATGTTAGTGAGTAGTGAAGTATATATATAGGTAAGGTTAGATTAGGTTAGGTTAGGTTTAATTAGGTTAGATTAGTTTAGGCTAAGAAATAGGCTATTTTTGTTGAAATAGAAATAGGGCAGTAATTGTTGGTAGCGTGTCTTCTCTGTTCACGTAGCAGTAAATAGGTATCCAGGAGTTAGTTACATTAGGTTAGGTTAGGTTAGTTTAGGCTAGGAAATAGGCTAGGTTTGTAGAAATATAAATAGAATAGGGCTGTATTTGTAGGTAGCGTTTCCTATCACCGAATACATCTATTCACCTAACAGTAAATAGGTATCCTGGAGTTAGTTACGTTAGGTTAGGTTAGGTTAGCTTAGATTAGGTTATGTTTGTTTTGACTAGAAAATAGTCTAGGTTTGCAGGTTAAGTTAGGTTAGTTTAGGCTAGGTTTGTAGAAATAGAAATAGAAAAGGGGCTGTAATTGCTGGTAGCCTATCTAACCTAACCAAGGAACCTAACCAAGCAACATAACCAACCAACCTAACCAAGGAACCTAATCAACCAACCTAACCAAGCAACCTAACCAACCAACCAGCCAACCTAACTAACCAACCAACTTAATCAACCAACCTAAGCTATCTAACCAACCAACCTAACTAACCAACCTAAATAACCAACCAACCTAACCAACATAAACTATCTAACCTAACCAACCAACCTAACTAACCTAACCAACCAACCTAAGCTATCTAACCTAACCAAGCAACCTAACCAACCAACCTAACCAAGCAACCTAACCAACCAACCTAACCAAGGAACCTAACCAACCAACCAACCTAACCAACCTAAGCTATCTAACTAACCTAACTAACCAACCAACCTAAGCAACCAACCTAACTAACCTAACCAACCAACCTAACCAACGTAACCAACCTAACCAATCAACCTAAGCAACCTAAGCAACCAACCTAAGCAACCTAACCTAACCAACCTAACCTAACCAACCAACCTAACCAACCAACGAACCTAACCAACCTAACTAACCAACCTAACTAACCAACCAACCAACCAACCTAACCAACCAACCTATCCAACCAACCTTAGCTATCTAACCTAACCAACCAACCTAAGCTATCTAACCTAACCAACCAACCTAAGCTATCTAACCTAACCAAGCAACCTAACCAACCAACCTAACCAACCAACCTAACCAACCAACCTAACCAACCAACCTAACCAAGCAACCTAACCAACCAACCTAACCAAAGAACCTAATCAACCAACCTAACCAAGCAACCTAACCAACCAACCTAACCTAACCTATCCAACCAACCCAACCTAACCTAACCAACGTAACCAACCTTCCTAACCAACGTAACCAACCTAACCTAACCAACCAACTAACCTAACCAACGCACCTAACCTAACCAACCAACCAACCTAACCAACGTAACCAACCAACCTAACCAATGTAACCAACCAACCTAACCAACCTAACCAATGCAACCAACCAACCTAACCAACGTAACCATCCTAAGCAACCAACCTAAGCAACCTAACCAACCTAACCTAACCAACCAACCTAACCAACCAACCAACCAACCTAACCAACATAACTAACCAACCAACCTAATCAACCAACCTAAGCCATGTAACCTAACCAACCAACCTATCCAACCAACCTTAGCTATCTAACCTAACCAACCAACCTAAGCTATCTAACCTAACTTATCAACCTAACCTAACCTAACCAAAGAACCTAACCAACCAACCTAACCAAAGAACCTAACCAACCAACCTAACCAAGCAACCTAACCAAGCAACCTAACCAAAGAACCTAATCAACCAACCTAACCAAGCAACCTAACCAACCAACCTAACCTAACCTAACCTAACCAACCAACCAACCCAACCAAACTAACCTAACCTAACCAACCAACCAACCTAACCAACGTAACCAACCATCCTAACCAACGTAACCAACCTAACCTAACCAACCAATCTAACCAACCAACCTAACCAACATAAGCAACCAACCTAAGCAACCTAACCTAACCAACCTAACCAACCAATCTAACCAACCAACCTAACCAACCTAACAAACCAACCTAACAAACCAACCTAACTAACCAACCAACCTAACCAACCAACCTATCCAACCAACCTTAGCTATCTAACCTAAGCTATTTAACCTAACCAACCAACCTAAGCTATCAAACCTAACCAACCAACCTAAGCTATCTAACCTAACCAACCAACCTAAGCTATCTAACCTAACCAAGCAACCTAACCAACCAACAAAACCAAGCAACCTAACCAACCAACCTAACCAAAGAACCTAATCAACCAACCTAACCAAGCAACCTAACCAACCAACCTAACCAAAGAACCTAATCAACCAACCTAACCAAGCAACCTAACCAACCAACCTAACCTAACCAAAGAACCTCATCAATCAACCTAACCAACCAACCTAACTTAACCAACCAACCCAACTTAACCTAACCTAACCAACCAACCAACCTAACCAACCAACCAACCTAACCAACCAACCTAACTAACCAACCTAACTAACCAACCAACCTAAGCAATCTAACCTAACCAACCAACCTAACTAACCTAACCAACCAACTTAAGCTATCTAACCTAACCAACCAACCTAACCAATGTAAGCTATCTAACCTAACCAAGCAACCTAACCAAGCAACCTAACCAAGCAACCTAACCAACCAACCTAACCAACCAACCTAACCAAGGAACCTAACCAAGGAACCTAACCCAACCAAACTAACCTAACCAACCAACCTAACCAAGGAACCTAACCAACCAACCTAACCAACATAAGCTATCTAACCTAACCAACCAACCTAACCAACGTAACCAACCTAAGCAACCAACCTAAGCAACCAACCTAAGCAACCTAACCTAACCAACCTAACCTGAGCAACCTAACCTAACCAACCAACCTAAGCAACCTAACCTAACCAACCTCAACTGAGCAACCTAACCTGAGCAACCTAACCTGAGCAACCTAACCTAACCTAACCAACCTAACCTGAGCAACCTAACCTGAGCAACCTAACCTGAGTAACCTAACCTGAGCAACCTAACCTGAGCAACCTAACCTTAGCAAACTAACCTGAGCAACCTAGCCTGAGCAACCTAGCCTGAGCAACCTAACCTGAGCAACCTAACCTGAGCAACCTAACCTGAACAAACTAACCTGAGCAACCTAACCTGACCAACCTAACCTGAGCAACCTAACCTGAGCAACCTAACC
Organism: Procambarus clarkii; assembly: GCF_040958095.1. NCBI lineage: Eukaryota > Metazoa > Arthropoda > Malacostraca > Decapoda > Cambaridae > Procambarus > Procambarus clarkii. The sequence continues at coordinate 22,742,384 of NC_091231.1, read as the reverse complement.
TGAGCAACCTAACCTAACCAACCTAACCTAAGCAACCAACCAACCTAATTATGTTATTATATTATTATTATTATTATATATTATATTATATTATTATTATTATTATATATTATTATTATACAACCTTATTATATTATCAACTCCCTTCTTATTATCTGACACGAACCGAAGGTTCGTGTCAGAGTCCATGAGTGTCCGTGTGCGTGTCCGTGTGAGTGTCCGTGTATCCATGGGGTTTTGGGTCCAGGAAGCTATTTGTGTCGACCCAAATTGCCTCCCTTCTCCCCACCTGAAATCCAGGTGGATTGAAAGACCTGCACGAGGTCAGTGGATCCAGGTATCCGTCCGTGGCCCCCCGGACTTCAACCCTTCCCCACATTCCAAGGAGTCGGTCAATCAATCTTCGGCTATCCAGAGAATCTATCGAAACTGATGCTCCTACAGGAGGGGACACACAGAGAAATCTGTGCCCTGTACTTGCAACCGCTCCGACAGGCTCGAACGCAGGTCTATCTGGATTAGGAACTTGTTCTATCCGACTAGGCCACGCTGGAGTTGCCTTCTGAATCAAATTTGGCACTTGTATTTATATCTCATAGCAAGGTTAGTTAGTGTCTATTTATCAACAGTTGCAATGATGGAGATGTTAAGTTGTTAATTTGCGTTGACAGTTAGAAATACCTGACAGCTTTGTTTGATGAGGTTGCAGTCCCGTGAGGCAGTTTTATGAATGAATGTTGGAGAATTTAGGCTAACTGACGTGTGTGTGTGTGTGTGTGTACTCACCTAGTTGTACTCACCTAGTTGTGTTTGCAGGGGTTGAGCTCTGGCTCTTTGGTCCCGCCTCTCAACCGTCAATCAACAGGTGTACAGATTCATGAGCATATTGGGCTCTATCATATCTACACTTGAAACTGTGTATGGAGTCAGCCTCCACCACATCACTTCCTAATGCATTCCATTTGTCAACCACTCTGACACTAAAAAAGTTCTTTCAAATATCTCTGTGGCTCATTTGGGCACTCAGTTTCCACCTGTGTCCCCTTGTGCTAAATAGACTGTCTTTTTCTACCCTATCAATTCCCTTCAGAATCTTAAATGTAGTGATCATGTCCCCCCTAACTCTTCTGTCTTCCACCGAAGTGAGGTTTAATTCCCGTAGTCTCTCCTCGTAGCTCATACCTCTCAGCTCGGGTACTAGTCTGGTGGCAAACCTTGGAACCTTTTCCAGTTTAGTCTTATCCTTGACTAGATATGGACTCCGTGCTGGGGCTGCATACTCCAGGATTGGCCTGACATATGTGGTATACAAAGTTCTGAATGATTCTTTACACAAGTTTCTGAATGCCGTTCGTATGTTGGCCAGCCTGGCATATGCCGCTGATGTTATCCGCTTGATATGTGCTGCAGGAGACAGGTTTGGCGTGCTATCAACCCCCAAGTCTTTTTCCTTCTCTGACTCCTGAAGAATTTCCTCTCCCAGATGATACCTTGTATCTGGCCTCCTGCTCCCTACACCTATCTTCATTACATTGCATTTGGTTGGGTTAAACTCTAACAACCATTTGTTCGACCATTCCTTTAGCTTGTCTAGGTCTTTTTGAAGCCTAAAACAGTCCTCTTCTGTTTTAATCCTTCTCATAATTTTAGCAGCGTCCGCAAACATTGAGAGAAATGAATCGATACCCTTCGGGAGATCATTTACATATATCAGAAACAAGAGAGGACCGAGTACAGAGCCCTGTGGGACTCCACTGGTGACTTCACGCCAATCGGAGGTCTCACCCCTCACCGTAACTCTCTGCTTCCTATTGCTTAGATAATCCCTTATCCACTGGAGCACCTTACCAGCAACACCTGCCTGTCTCTCCAGCTTATGTACCAGCCTCTTATGCGCACACACACACACACACACACACACACACACTGACCCACGGAGACTGCCCAAATATGTATACTAACAGCAGCAGCAGTTGGTGTTCCCAGGCAGGTCACCCATCCAAGTAGTAACCAAAGTCAACGGTGCTTAACCTGACAGATGTATGGGAGGAGACGCAGTGTTCTCAAGGTGATAGGTAGGTAGGTAGTATGGCCGTTGCTATTGTATACAAGTAGTAAGTAATCACATGTGAGGGAGGGAGTGAGTCAAGATAATGGTAACTGCGGCGGGCAGGTAGGCGGAGGATACTCACACATAGCAGCCAATTCTCCATTAATGATAGTACTTATTGCAACTATTTAGTCAAATTAACCAACAACAAATGGACTACTACTACTACTACTACTACTACTACTACTACTTCTACTACTACTACTACTACTACTACTACTACTGTTGCTCCAAAATAGAAATGTTGGGATGCCGCCGCTGCCATAGATCTCGCACAAGTTGCTGCTGACAAATGACTCATCTTAGGCCTTGCATGTGCTCTCTTAGGCTTCATTTAGTCAATACTTGTAACATCATTGAGTCGGGGGACAGGCAGACAGGCACTTTATACATGTTAGGCTTATAGTGGTCTCCAACACCCACCACCCCACAAGGTCCAACTAGTGACTAACCCTCACTCACTCACCACGCCCCAAGTAGCTAGCTTACTAACTCCTGGATACCTATTTACTGCTAGGTGAACTGAGGCATTCGGTGATAGGAAAGGCTACCAACAATTACAGCGCCTTTTCTATTTCTATTTCTACAAACCTAGCCTAAACTAACCTAACTTAACCTGCAAACCTAGCCTATTTCCTAGTCAAAACAAACATAACCTAATCTAAGCTAACCTAACGTAACTAACTCCTGGATAACTATTTACTGTTAGGTGAATAGATGTATTCGGTGATAGGAAAGGCTACCTACAATTACAGCCCTTCTTCTATTTCCATTTCTACAAACCTAGCCTATTCTCTAGCCTAAACTAACCTAACCTAAGGTAATCTAACTAACTCCTGGATACCTATTTACTGCTACGTGAACAGAGAAGACATGCTACCAACAATTACTGCCCTATTTCTATTTCAACAAAAATAGCCTATTTCTTAGCCTAAACTAATCTAACCTAATTAAACCTAACCTAACCTAATCTAACCTTACCTATATATATACTTCACTACTCACTAACACCATCACTACCACACTACTCACTAACGTCATCACTACCTCCCTACTCACCATCATCATCACTACCTCTCTACTCACCATCATCATCATTACCTCACTACTCACCATCATCATCATTACCTCACTACTCACCATCACTACCACACTACTCACCATCATCATCACTACCTCACCATCATAATCACTACCACACTACTCACCATCATCATCTTTACCTCACTTCTCACCATCATCATCACTACCTCACTATCATCATCACTACCACACTACTCACCATCATCATCATTACCTCACTACTCACCATCATCATCACTACCTCACTACTCACCATCACTACCGCACTACTCACCATCATCACTACTTCACTACTGTTGGGGTTTCACCTCTCTTCTCTCTAGTCTGGGGTGAGCAATAGTTATGCTCAAGGTCACTCACCGTAGCCCTGCGGGTCTTCCCTCGATCCTCACGACGCCACTGCACGCCAGGAGAGTCTCCCAGTCAATCTTAATGGCCTCTTATTAAGAAAGAGTTCGAACACGACTCGTACTTGACTGTCGTGTGCCCTCCCCAACGATCGGGCTCTACGGTTAACTACAAGGTCGCTAACTGGTGTTTTAGGTGGCCAGTAACACCATCAGTGGACTAGTGGAATTAGTGGTAGCCTTGGCAAGGTCACACTCAAAAGATCAGGAATCAGGCAGGTACTTATTGTTATCACTCTATGTTTACCAGTATAATATAACCACAAGATCAATGGAGGGGATGATATAAACACAAAGATAGTTTTGTATTTTACTTAAAATGTACGAAAGATGTCACAAAGGCCAAACAATAATCAATAAATCAACTGATCCTCACGCGGCCGATAATTCCCACGGATATTATGCGATCACAAGGGGGCAACATCTCCCCTCCTCATCAAGTGTCAAGAACAGCTGACCGCTTGGTCCCTCCGCGCGAAAGGTTTGCTTGTTTTCTAGATTCACGCGCGCTGTTTCTTTAAATTCTCCAATATTACTATGAACTCGCACACACGATATTGGCTACAACAGCACGTATCACTTGGTTACACTGTACTCAGGCTCAAACAGTCTTTTCTACAATCAATGCTACAATGACTCACTGTAATGGCTTTACACTGTTATTCATCCAACAATATATTATGAAATATTAACACTGGAGTTTTCAGTACTTTCTCTCGTGGGCGATAACGCAATGATTCACTGTACTCACAAACGATTTATCACTGCATGAACATAGCATATATAATGTAGACACATCAAATATCAATACATGGAAAATAAATGATTTCTGGGCACACAGCCTAACTTTCAAATAATGGCATAATATTATTTATAATTTACCACTATATGTTCATATCAAAATCTATAGAAAGATATACACAACACAGTAAATTTATCACTGGTTCCTGGTGCCTGTACACACCAATAATCAACATGAATATTAAAAGTACTCTTGATAGTACTGTCTAGCACACTGGTGCTTTACCGTGACATGGGTGAGACTTGCTCACGACATATAAAATCCTCAGGCTAGATAATATAGCCGAATAACATAGCTAACTAAAGGGGAATGGGGAGGGAACTAGAAACACCTACTTCACCCTATCCTCCGATGGGAGTCGAAATGTAGCTCCTGGTCCTCGTGTCGGGAACGCCCCCACACTACATGTCGTCGTGTCCTACCAGAGACTCTCGTCGTCCCACCGTTTAGCGCGTCGTCTCCGTGCCTCCTCACTGCAGGTCCGTCCTCCTTCTTGACTTCTTGAAGGTTGGAGTCGGTCTCCTGGCCGTCGTCTTCTCCCAGCAACGGCTGTCGCCTACGTCTCGGCTACAGTCGTCCGGTTTCCCCAAATAGTCCTCTCTTCCTCAGCTACCCAGTGGCTCTGTCAGCCACTACGCTGTCACGAACTGGTGAATTGCCACAGACGTCACTGCACGGCTTCACTGCTTCTTGCACAGCACCTGACTGGAGCACTTGTTGCTCAAATGACCGTCAATTCCCTCTTCTGGTTCAACACATGAACTAGGGAAGACTTCTCAGAGTACTGGCGGACTTCAGGTGACGCGTAAATCCACGGGAGCGGGAAACAACTGTCCAACTGACAGGACCAACCGTCGCACGTCCGACCTCTATGACGTGTCGTGTCTGACTGCTGGCGCCAGCCCGGCTCGCGGGCCGGACCCCCTTCCTTCGTGACGTCACTGTTGCCACGGGAGGTTTTCATTTGCTCCCGGTGCCACATTGCTGTCGGTGACCAATCCGGTGCCACTGACGTCACACGGTTTTGGCGGGAGATCAGGGAGGCAAGCGCCATCTTGGCTCCCTAAAGGGCCTAAACCACAGGCCAAAATATTACTATTTCACAAATTTCTCGGCTCTCCGAGAACACTTCACTTTCTCCCATATATCAAATTGTAGCCTGCAACGTAGAGAACGCGTGGGAAAAGTAGACATGACTCTTACTGCAGGCGTGGGAGAATTATAAGGGGGGGAACACCGTCACACTACTCACTAACATCATCACTACCACACTACTCACTAACGTCATCACTACCTCCCTACTCACCATCATCATCACTACCTGACCATCATCATCACTACCTTTCTACTCACCATCATCATCATTACCTCACTACTCACCATCATCATCACTACCTCATCATCATCATCACTACCTCTCTATTCACCATCATCATCACTACCTCTCTAATCACCATCATCATCACTACCTCTCTACTCACCATCATCATCATTACCTCACTACTCACCATCATCATCACTACCTCACCATCATCATCACTACCTCTCTACTGACCATCATCATCATTACCTCACTACTCACCATCATCATCACTACCTCACCATCATCATCACTACCTCACCATCATCATCACTACCTCACCATCATCATCACTACCTCTCTACTCACCATCATCATCATTACCTCACTACTCACCATCACTACCACACTATTCACCATCACTACCACACTACTCACCATCATCACTACTCACCATCACTACCACATTACTCACCATCATCACTACCTCACTACTCACTAACATCATCACTTCCTCACTATCATCATCACTACCACACTACTCACCATCATCATCATTACCTCACTACTCACCATCATCATCACTACCTCACCATCATCATCACTACCTCTCTAATCACCATCATCATCACTACCTCTCTACTCACCATCATCATCATTACCTCACTACTCACCATCATCATCAGTACCTCACCATCATCATCACTACCTCTCTACTCACCATCATCATCATTACCTCACTACTCACCATCACTACCACACTACTCACCATCATCACCACCTCACTACTCTCCATCACTACCACACTACTCACCATCATCACTACCTCACTACTCACTAACATCATCACTTCCTCACTACTCACTATCATCATCACTACTCACCATCATCACTACCACACTACTCAAACATTATCACTACCACACTACTCACCATCATCACTACCACACTACTCTTAACCATTATCACTACCTCGCTACTCACAATCATCATCACTACCTCACCATCATCATCACTACCTCACCATCATCATCACTACCTCACTACTCACCATCATCACTACCACAATACTCATCATCATCATCACTACCACAATACTCACCATCAACATCACTAACCACACTACTTAGCAACACTATCACTACCTCACTACTCACCATCATCATCACTACCACACTACTCACCATCATCATCACTACCTCACTACTCACCATCATCATCACTACCTCACTACTCACTATCATCATCACTACCACACTACTCACCATCATCACTACCACACTATTCACTATCATCATCACTACCTCACTACTCACCATCATCACTACCACACTACTCACTATCATCACTTCTCACCATCAGCATCACTACCTCACTATAATCATCACTACCACACTACTCACCATCATCATCACTACCACACTATTCACTAACATCATCACTACCTCACTACTCACCATCATCATCACTACCACACTACTCACCATCATCATAACTACCTCACTACTCACTATCATCATCACTACCACACTACTCACCATCATCATCACTACCACACTACTCACTATCATCACTTCTATCACTACTCACCATCAACATCACTACCACACTACTCAACATCATCATCACTACCTCACTACTCACTATCATCATCACTACCTCACTACTCACCATCATCACTACTCACTATCATCATCACTACTCACCATCATCATCACTACCACACTATTCACTATCATTATCACTACCACACTACTCACCATCATCATCACTACCACAATACTCACCATCATCATCACTACCACAATACTCACCATCAACATCACTAACCACACTACTTAGCAACACTATCACTACCTCACTACTCACCATCATCATCACTACCACACTACTCACCATCATCATCACTACCTCACTACTCACTATCATCATCACTACCTCACTACTCACCATCATCACTACCACACTACTCACCATCTTCATCACACCCTCACTATCATCATCACTGCCTCACTACTCACCATCATCATCACTACCTCACTACTCACCATCATCATCACTACCTCACTACTCACTGTCATCATCACTACCTCACTACTCACCATCATCACTACCACACTACTCACTATCATCACTTATCACCATCATCATCACTACTCACTATCATCATCACTACCACACTATTCACCATCATCATCACTACCACACTATTCACCATCATCATCACTACCACACTTCACTATCATCATCACTACCACACTACTCACCATCATCATCACTACCTCACTACTCACCATCATCATCACTACCACACTACTCATCATCATCACTACCTCACTACTCACCATCATCATCACTACCACACTACTCACCATCATCATCATTACCTCACTACTCACCATCATCATCACTACCTCATCATCATCATCACTACCTCTCTATTCACCATCATCATCACTACCTCTCTAATCACCATCATCATCACTACCTCTCTACTCACCATCATCATCATTACCTCACTACTCACCATCATCATCACTACCTCACCATCATCATCACTACCTCTCTACTGACCATCATCATCATTACCTCACTACTCACCATCATCATCACTACCTCACCATCATCATCACTACCTCACCATCATCATCACTACCTCTCTACTCACCATCATCATCATTACCTCACTACTCACCATCACTACCACACTATTCACCATCACTACCACACTACTCACCATCATCACTACCTCACTACTCACCATCACTACCACATTACTCACCATCATCACTACCTCACTACTCACTAACATCATCACTTCCTCACTATCATCATCACTACCACACTACTCACCATCATCATCATTACCTCACTACTCACCATCATCATCACTACCTCACCATCATCATCACTACCTCTCTAATCACCATCATCATCACTACCTCTCTACTCACCATCATCATCATTACCTCACTACTCACCATCATCATCAGTACCTCACCATCATCATCACTACCTCTCTACTCACCATCATCATCATTACCTCACTACTCACCATCACTACCACACTACTCACCATCATCACCACCTCACTACTCTCCATCACTACCACACTACTCACCATCATCACTACCTCACTACTCACTAATATCATCACTTCCTCACTACTCACTATCATCATCACTACTCACCATCATCACTACCACACTACTCAAACATTATCACTACCACACTACTCACCATCATCACTACCACACTACTCTTAACCATTATCACTACCTCGCTACTCACAATCATCATCACTACCTCACCATCATCATCACTACCTCACCATCATCATCACTACCTCACTACTCACCATCATCACTACCACAATACTCATCATCATCATCACTACCACAATACTCACCATCAACATCACTAACCACACTACTTAGCAACACTATCACTACCTCACTACTCACCATCATCATCACTACCACACTACTCACCATCATCATCACTACCTCACTACTCACCATCATCATCACTACCTCACTACTCACTATCATCATCACTACCACACTACTCACCATCATCACTACCACACTATTCACTATCATCATCACTACCTCACTACTCACCATCATCACTACCACACTACTCACTATCATCACTTCTCACCATCAGCATCACTACCTCACTATAATCATCACTACCACACTACTCACCATCATCATCACTACCACACTATTCACTAACATCATCACTACCTCACTACTCACCATCATCATCACTACCACACTACTCACCATCATCATAACTACCTCACTACTCACTATCATCATCACTACCACACTACTCACCATCATCATCACTACCACACTACTCACTATCATCACTTCTATCACTACTCACCATCAACATCACTACCACACTACTCAACATCATCATCACTACCTCACTACTCACTATCATCATCACTACCTCACTACTCACCATCATCACTACTCACTATCATCATCACTACTCACCATCATCATCACTACCACACTATTCACTATCATTATCACTACCACACTACTCACCATCATCATCACTACCACAATACTCACCATCATCATCACTACCACAATACTCACCATCAACATCACTAACCACACTACTTAGCAACACTATCACTACCTCACTACTCACCATCATCATCACTACCACACTACTCACCATCATCATCACTACCTCACTACTCACTATCATCATCACTACCTCACTACTCACCATCATCACTACCACACTACTCACCATCTTCATCACACCCTCACTACTCACTATCATCATCACTACCTCACTACTCACCATCATCATCACTACCTCACTACTCACCATCATCATCACTACCTCACTACTCACTGTCATCATCACTACCTCACTACTCACCATCATCACTACCACACTACTCACTATCATCACTTCTCACCATCATCATCACTACTCACTATCATCATCACTACCACACTATTCACCATCATCATCACTACCACACTATTCACCATCATCATCACTACCACACTTCACTATCATCATCACTACCACACTACTCACCATCATCATCACTACCTCACTACTCACCATCATCATCACTACCACACTACTCATCATCATCACTACCTCACTACTCACCATCATCATCACTACCACACTACTCACCATCATCATCACTACAACACTTCACTATCATCATCACTACCTCACTACTCACCATCATCATCACAACCACACTTCACCATCATCATCACTACCACACTACTCACCATCATCATCACTACCACACTTCACCATCATCATCACTACCTCACTACGCACTATCATCATCACTACCACACTATTCACTATCATCATCACTACCACACTACTCACCATCATCATTACTACCTCACTACTCACCATCATCACTACTCACTATCACTACCACACTACTCACCGAGTAGTGTGGTAGTGATGATGATAGTGAGTAGTGTGGTAGTGATGATGGTGAGTAGTGTGGTAGTGATGATGTTTATGAGTAGTGTGGTAGTGATGATAGTGGGTAGTGATAATGGTGAGTAGTGATGATGATGATGATGGTGAGTAGTGAGGAAGTGATGATGTTAGTGAGTAGTGAGGAAATGATGATGGTGGTGAGTAGAGAAGTAGTGATGATGATGGTGAGTAGTGAGGTAGTGATGATGGTGAGTAGTGTGGTAGTGATGGTGAGTAGTGAGGTAGTGATGATGATGGTGAGTAGTGAGGTAATGATGATGATGGTGAGTAGTGTGGTAGTGATGATGATAGTGAGGTAATGATGATGATGGTGAGTAGAGAGGTAGTGATGATGATGGTGAGGTAGTGATGATGATGGTGAGTAGTGTGGTAGTGATGGTGAGTAGTGAGGTAATGATGATGATGGTGAGTAGTGAGGTAATTATGATGATGGTGAGTAGAGAAGTAGTGATGATGATGGTGAGGTAGTGATGATGATGGTGAGTAGGGAGGTAGTGATGACGTTAGTGAGTAGTGTGGTAGTGATGATGTTACTGAGTAGTGAAGTATATATATAGGTAAGGTTACATTTGGTTAGGTTAAGTTTAATTAGGTTAGATTAGTTTAGGCTAAGAAATAGGCTATTTTTGTTGAAATAGAAATAGGGCAGTAATTGTTGGTAGCGTGTCTTCTCTGTTCACGTAGCAGTAAATAGGTATCCAGGAGTTAGTTAGATTACCAAACTTTAGTTAGGTTAGTTTAGGCTAGAGAATAGGCTAGGTTTGTAGAAATAGAAATAAAAGAAGGGCTGTAATTGTAGGTAGCGTTTCCTATCACCGAATACATCTATTCACCTAACAGTAAATAGGTATCCAGGAGTTAGTTACGTTAGGTTAGGTTAGGTTAGCTTAGATTAGGTTATGTTTGTTTTGACTAGGAAATAGGCTAGGTTTGCAGGTTAAGTTAGGTTAGTTTAGGCTAGGTTTGTAGAAATAGAAATAGAAAAAGGGCTGTAATTGTTGGTAGCCTATCTAACCTAACCAAGGAACCTAACCAACCAACCTAACCAAGCAACCTAACCAAGCAACCTAACCAACCAACCTAACCAAGCAACCTAACCAACCAACCTAACCTAACTCAACCAACCCAACTAACCTAACCAACCAACCTAACCTAACCAAGCAACCTAACCAACGTAACCAACCAACCTAACCAACCAACCTAACCAATGTAACCAACCAACCTAACCAACCAACCTAACCAATGTAACCAACCAACCTAACCAATGTAACCAACCTAAGCAACCAACCTAAGCAACCAACCTAAGCAACCTAACCTAACCAACCAACCAACCTAACCAACCTAGCAAACCAACCTAACTAACCAACCAACCAACCTAACCAACCAACCTAAGCTATCTAACCTAACCAACCAACCTAAGCTATCTAACCTAACCAACCAACCCAACCAACCTAACTTAGGTAACCAACCTAACCAACGTAACCAACCATCCTAACCACCATAACCAACCATCCAAACCAACGTAACCAACCAACGTAACCAACCAACCTAACCAACGTAATAACGTAACCAACTTAACCTAACCAACCAACCTAACCAATGTAACCAACCAACCTAACTAACCTAACCAACCAACCTAAGCTATCTAACCTAACCAAGAAACCTAACCAACCAACCTAACCAAGCAACCTAACCAACCAACCTAACCAACCAACCAACCTAACCAACGTAAGCTATGTAACCTAACCAACCAACGTAACCAACCTAAGCAACCAACCTAAGCAACCTAACCTAACCAATCTAACCTAACCAACCTAACAAACCAACCTAACTAACCAACCAACCTAACCAACCAACCTAAGCTATCTAACTTAACCAACCAACCTATCCAACCAACCTCAGCTATCTAACCTAACCAACCAACCTAAGCTATCTAACCTAACCAACCAACCTAAGCTATCTAACCTAACCAACCAACCTAAGCTATCTAACCTAACCAACCAACCTAAGCTATCTAACCTAGACAAGCAACCTAACCAACCAACCTAAGCAACCAACCTAAGCAACCTAACCTAACCAACCTAACCTAACCAACCAACCTTAGCAACCAACCTAAGCAACCAACCTAAGCAACCTAACCTAACCAACCAACCTAACCTAACCAACCAACCTGAGCAACCTAACCTGAGCAACCTAACCTGAGCAACCTAACCTGAGCAACCTAACCTGAGCAACCTAACCTGAGCAACCTAACCTAAGCAACCTAACCTGAGCAACCTAACCTAACCAACCTATCCTAAGCAACCTAACCTAACCTGAGCAACCTAACCTGAGCAACCTAACCTAACCAACCTAATTATGTTATTATATTATTATTATTATTATACTGTTATTATTATTATATTATTATTATTATTATTAATATATTATTATTATTATTATTATATATTATACAACCTTATTATATTATCAACTCCCTTCTTATTATCTGACACGAACCTTCGCTTCGTGTCAGATAATAATCAGACTCTGATTCAGACTCTGATAATCAGAATCAGATAATAAACAGACTCTGACACGAACCTTCGGTTCGTGTCAGAGTCCATGAGTGTCCGTGTGCGTGTCCGTGTCCGTGTATCCAAGGGGTTTTGGGTCCAGGAAGCTATTTGTGTCGACCCAAATTGCCTCCCTTCTCCCCACCTGAAATCCAGGTGGATTGAAAGACCTGCCCGAGGTCAGTGGATCCAGGTATCCGTCCGTGGCCCCCCGGACTTCAACCCTTCCCCACATTCCAAGGAGTCGGTCAATCAATCTTCGGCTGTCCAGAGAATCTATCGAAACTGATGCTCCTACAGGAGGGGACACACAGAGAAATCTGTGCCCTGTACTTGCAACCGTTCCGACAGGCTCGAACGCAGATCTATCCGTATTAGGAACTTGTTCTATCCGATTAGGCCACGCTGGAGTTGCCTTCTGAATCAAATTTGGCACTTGAATTTATATCTCATAGCAAGGTTAGTTAGTGTCTATTTATCAACAGTTGCAATGATTGAGATGTTAAGTTGTTAATTTGTGTTGACAGAAATACCTGACAGCTTTGTTTGGTAAGGTTGCAGTCCCGTGAGGCAGTTTTATGAATGAATATTGGAGAATTTAGGCTAACTGACGTGTGTGTGTGTGTGTGTACTCACATAGTTGTACTCACCTAGTTGTGTTTGCGGGGGTTGATCTCTGGCTCTTTGGTCCCGCCTCTCAACCGTCAATCAACAGGTGTACAGATTCCTGAGCCTATTGGGCTCTATCATATCTACACTTAAAACTGTGTATGGAGTCAGCCTCCACCACATCACCTCCTAATGCAATCCATTTGTCAACCACTCTGACACTAAAAAAGTTCTTTCTAATATCTCTGTGGCTCATTTGGGCACTCAGTTTCCACCTGTGTCCCCTTGTGTTAAATAGACTGTCTTTATCTACCCTATCAATTCCCTTCAGAATCTTAAATGTGGTGATCATGTCCCCCCTAACTCTTCTGTCTTCCACCGAAGTGAGGTTTAATTCCCGTAGTCTCTCCTCGTAGCTCATACCTCTCAGCTCGGGTACTAGTCTGGTGGCAAACCTTTGAACCTTTTCCAGTTTAGTCTTATCCTTGACTAGATATGGACTCCATGCTGGACCTGCATACTTCAGGATTGGCCTGACATATGTGGTATACAAAGTTCTGAATGATTCTTTACTCAAGTTTCTGAATGCCGTTCGTATGTTGGCCAGCCTGGCATATGCCGCTGATGTTATCCGCTTGATTTGTGCTGCAGGAGACAGGTCTGGCGTGATATCAACCCCCAAGTCTTTTTCCTTCTCTGACTCCTGAAGAATTTCCTCTCCCAGATGATACCTTGCATCTGGTCTCCTGTTCCCTACACCTATCTTCATTACATTACATTTTGTTTGGTTAAACTCTAAAAAGTTCGACCATTCCTTCAACTTGTCTAGGTCTTCTTGAAGTCTCAAACATTCCTCTTCTGTTTTAATCCTTCTCATAATTTTAGCATCGTCCACAAACAATGAAAGAAATGAATCGATACCCTCCGGGAGATCATTTACATGTATCAGAAACAAGATAGGACCGAGTACAGAGCCCTGTGGGACTCCACTGGTGACTTCACGCCAATCGGAGGTCTCACCCCTCACCGTAATTCTGCTTCCTATTGCTTAGATACTCCCTTATCCACTGGAGCACCTTACCAGCTACACCTGCCTGTCTCTCCAGCTTATGTACCAGCCTCTTATGCGGTACTGTGTCAAAGGCATTCCGACAATCCAAGAAAATGCAGTCCGCCCAGCCCTCTCTTTCTTGCTTAATCTTTGTCACCTGATCGTAGAAATCACCTGATGTGTGTGTGTGTGTTTAAAAGTAAGTATTAATTATTAATTAGTGTGGTGTTTCCAAATGAGTTTGTGAGTGGTAAATAAGCAATGGAATATCTAATATGTGATATTTTAGGCCTCGTTCTGTAAAATACATGTTTTACTAGGGAAGGAAAATCCGGTTTGTTTTATTCCTCGTTTTATTTAAAAAATAAATAGCACATAGGCGAAGGAACGAAGGTTTTGGCTGGTAAAATATAGCGTTGTGGCCGCCATTTTCTGTGTTGGGCCGGGGGGGGGGGGTTGGTGATGGAGGGTGCGGAATGGGGGGTAGGGGTTCGGCGGCCTCCATTGTGGGGGGGGGGAGGGGTCCAGAGGAGCTACCGTGGGAAGTGTGGTGGGGGGGGGGGGGAGGGGAAGGTAGGGGGGATGGGTTGGCAGTTAGGTATTTAAACATAATTTTTCCAGATAGGTTATATAGGGCGAGGTGTTGAGGAAGGAATAAGAAAAGTGTTTGGGACTGAGTTGAGTGTATTAGTTGTTGTGATTGATGTTAGCAGGAAGGTAGGTGGTTGAAATGTGTAAAGATTTGTTAATGAGATCATTTGGTTATTAATGTAGGAATTAAGGGTAAGTGATCACTGGAGATAGATATTCAACAGTATATTAAGTTGACAAGTTTTAGCAGGTAGGTAGGCCGGCCGGCCGGCACAGAGAGACAATGGACAGACAAATAGGTAGACGTTTTCTTCATGGATGGTAAACTATTATTAAAATGGCATGTACACATTTCCATGTGCGAAATTTTTGTACACACACACTGACCCACAGAGACTGCCCAAATATGTATACTAACAGCAGCAGCAGTTGGTGTTCCCAGGCAGGTCACCCATCCAAGTACTAACCAAAGTCAACGGTGCTTAACCTGACAGATGTATGGGAGGAGACGCAGTGTTCTGAAGGTGATAGGTAGGTAGGTAGTATGGCCGTTGCTATTGTATACAAGTAGTAAGTAATCACATGTGAGGGAGGGAGTGAGTCAAGATACTGGTAACTGCGGCGGGCAGGTAGGCGGAGGATACTCACACATAGCAGCCAATTCTCCATTAATGATAGTACTTATTGCAACTATTTAGTCAAATTAACCAACAACAAATGGACTACTACTACTTCTACTACTACTACTACTTCTACTACTACTACTACTACTTCTACTACTAATACTACTACTACTACTACTACTATTACTACTACTGTTGCTCCAAAATAGAAATGTTGGGATGCCACCGCTGCCATAGATCTCGCACAAGTTGCTGCTGACAAATGACTCATCTTAGGCCTTGCATATGCTCTCTTAGGCTTCATTTAGTCAATACTTGTAACATCATTGAGTCGGGGGACAGGCAGACAGGCACTTTATACATGTTAGGCTTATAGTGGTCTCCAACACCCACCACCCCACAAGGTCCAACAAGTGACTAACCCTCACTCACTCACCACGCCCCAAGTAGCTAGCTTACTAACTCCTGGATACCTATTTACTGCTAGGTGAACAGAGGCATTCGGTGATAGGAAAGGCTACCAACAATTACAGCCCTACTTCTACAAACCTACCCTAAACCAACCTAACCTAATCTAACCTAACCTAACCTAATCTAATCTAACATAACCTAACCTAACGGAACTAACTCCTGGATGCCTATTTACTGCTACGTGAACAGAGAAGACACGCTACCAACAATTACTGCCCTATTTCTATTTCAACAAAAATACCCTATTTCTTAGCCTAAACTAATCTAACCTAATTAAACCTAACCTAACCTAATCTAACCTTACCTATATATATACTTCACTACTCACTAACATCATCACTACCACACTAATCACTAACATCATCACTACCTCCCTACTCACCATCATCATCACTACCTCACCATCATCATCACTACCTCTCTACTCACCATCATCATCACTACCTCTCTACTCACCATCATCATCATTACCTCCCTACTCACCATCATCATCACTACCTCACCATCATCATCACTACCTCTCTACTCACCATCATCATCATTACCTCACTACTCACCATCATCATCACTACCTCACCATCATTATCCATACCTCTCTACTCACCATCATCATTACCTCACTACTCACCATCACTACCACACTACTCACCATCATCACTACCTCACTACTCACCATCATCATCACTACTTCTCTACTCACCACCATCATCATTTCCTCACTACTCACTAACATCATCACTTCCTCACTACTCACCATAATCACTACTCACCATCATCTCTACCCACCATCATCACTACCACTACTCATAAACATCATCACTACCACACTACTCACCATCATCACTACCACACTACTCACCATCATCACTACCCACCATCATCATAACTACCACACTACTCTTAACCATCATCACTACCTCACTACTCACAATCATCATCACTACCTCACCATCATCATCACTACCTCGCCATCATCATCACTACCTCACTACTCACCATCATCACTACCACACTACTCACCATCATCATTACCTCACTACTCACCATTATCATCACTACACTACTCACCATCATCATCACTACCACAATACTCACCATCATCATCACTAATACAATACTCACCATCAACATCACTACCACACTACTTAGCAACACCATCACTACCTCACTACTCACCATCATCATCACTACCTCACTACTCACTATCATCACTTTTATCACTTCTCACCATCACCATCACTACCTCACTACCCACCATCATCATCACTACCACACTATTCACTATCATCACTTTTATCACTTCTCACCATCACCATCACTACCTCACTACTCACCATCATCATCACTACCACACTATTCACTATCATCATCACTACCACACTATTCACTACCATCATCACTACCACACTACTCACCATCATCACTACCACACTACTCACTATCATCATCACTACCACACTACTCACCATCATCATCACTACCACAATACTCACCATCATCATCACTACAACAATACTCACCATCAACATCACTACCACACTACTTAGCAACACCATCACTACCTCACTACTCACCATCATCACTACCTCCCTACTCACTATCATCACTTTTATCACTTCTCACCATCACCATCACTACCTCACTACTCACCATCATCATCACTACCACACTATTCACTATCATCATCACTACCACACTACTCACCACCATCATCACTACCACGATACTCACCATCATCATCACTACAACAATACTCACCATCAACGTCACTACCACACTACTTAGCAACACCATCACTACCTCACTACTCACCATCATCATCACTACCTCACTACTCACAATCATTATCACTACCACACTACTCACTATCATCACTTTTATCACTTATCACCATCACTACCTCACTACTCATCATCATCACTACCTCACTACTCACTATCATCATCACTACCACACTACTAACCATCATCATCACTACCACGCTATTCACTATCATCATCACTACCTCACTACTCACAATCATCACTACCACACAACTCACTATCATCACTTTTATCTCTTATCACCATCACTACCTCACTACTCGCCATCATCATCACTAACACACTACTCACTATCATCATCACTACCACACTACTCACCATCATCACTACCACACTATTCACTATCATTATCACTACCACACTACTCACCATCATCATCACTACCTCACTATCATAATCACTACAACACTACTCACCATCATCATCACTACCACACTATTCACTATCATCACTACCTCACTACTCACCATCATCATCACTACCACACTACTCACTATCATCACTTCTACCACTTCTCACCATCATCTTCACTACTCACTATCATCATCACTACCACACTACTCACCATCATCATCACTACCACACTACTCACCATCATCATCACTACCACACTATTCACTATCATCATCACTACCTCACTACTCACCATCATCACTACCACACTACTCACTATCATCACTTCTCACCATCATCATCACTACCTCACTACTCACTATCATCACTGCAACACTACTCACCATCATCATCACTACCACACTACTCACCATCATTATCACTACCTCACTACTCACTATCATCATCAATACCACACTACTCACCATCATCATCACTACCACACTACTCACTATCATCATCACTACCACACTACTCACCATCATTATCACTACCACACTATTCACTATCATTATCACTACCACACTACTCACCATCATCATCACTACCTCACTATCATAATCACTACAACACTACTCACCATCATCATCACTACCTCACTACTCACCATCATCATCACTACCACACTACTCACTATCATCACTTCTACCACTTCTCACTATCATCATCACTACCACACTACTCACCATCATCATCACTACCACACTATTCACTATCATCACTACCACACTAACCATCATCATCACTACCTCACTACTCACCATCATCATCAATACATCACTATCATCACTACTCACTATTATCACTTCTCACCATCATCATCACTACCTCATTACTCGCCATCATCATCACTACCACACTACTCACCATCATCATCATTACCTCACTACTCACCATCGTCATCACTACCACACTACTCACCATCATCATCATTACCTCACTACTCACCATCGTCATCACTACCACACTACTCACTATCATCACTTCTCACCATCATCATCACTACCTCACTATTCACTATCATCATCACTACCACACTACTCACCATCATCATCACTACCACACTATTCACTATCATCATCACTACCACACTATTCACTATCATCAATACCACACTATTCACTATCATCATCACTACCACACTATTCACTATCATCATCACTACCACACTATTCACTATCATCATCACTACCACACTACTCACCATCACCACTACCTCACCATCATCATCACTACCTCACTACTCACCATCATCATCACTACCTCACCATCATCTTCACTACCTCTCTACTCACCATCATCATCATTACCTCACTACTCACCATCACTACCACACTACTCACCATCATCACTACCTCACTACTCACCATCATCATCACTACTTCTCTACTCACCTCCATCATCATTTCCTCACTACTCACTAACATCATCACTTCCTCACTACTCACCATAATCACTACTCACCATCATCTCTACCCACCATCATCACTACCACTACTCATAAACATCATCACTTCCACACTACTCACCATCATCACTACCACACTACTCACCATCATCACTACCCACCATCATCATAACTACCACACTACTCTTAACCATCATCACTACCTCACTACTCACAATCATCATCACTACCTCACCATCATCATCACTACCTCGCCATCATCATCACTACCTCACTACTCACCATCATCACTACCACACTACTCACCATCATCATTACCTCACTACTCACCATTATCATCACTTCACTACTCACCATCATCATCACTACCACAATACTCACCATCATCATCACTACCACAATACTCACCATCAACATCACAACCACACTACTTAGCAACACCATCACTACCTCACCATCATCATCACTACCTCACTATCATCACTTTTATCACTTCTCACCATCACCATCACTACCTCACTACTCACCATCATCATCACTACCACACTATTCACTATCATCACTTTTATCACTTCTCACCATCACCATCACTACCTCACTACTCATTATCATCATCACTACCACACTATTCACTATCATCATCACTACCACACTATTCACTACCATCATCACTACCACACTACTCACCATCATCACTACCACACTACTCACTATCATCACTACCACACTACTCACCATCATCATCACTACCACAATACTCACCATCATCATCACTACAACAATACTCACCATCAACATCACTACCACACTACTTAGCAACACCATCACTACCTCACTACTCACCATCATCACTACCTCCCTACTCACTATCATCACTTTTATCACTTCTCACCATCACCACCTCACTACTCACTATCATCATCACTACCACACTATTCACTATCATCATCACTACCTCACTACTCACCATCATCACTACCACACTACTCACTATCATCACTTCTCACCATCATCATCACTACCTCACTATCATCACTACAACACTACTCACCATCATCATCACTACCACACTACTCACCATCATTATCACTACCTCACTACTCACTATCATCATCACTACCACACTACTCACCATCATCATCACTACCACACTACTCACTATCATCATCACTACCACACTACTCACCATCATCATCACTACCACACTATTCACTATCATTATCACTACCACACTACTCACCATCATCATCACTACCTCACTATCATAATCACTACAACACTACTCACCATCATCATCACTACCTCACTACTCACCATCATCATCACTACCACACTACTCACTATCATCACTTCTACCACTTCTCACCATCATCATCACTACCTCACTATTCACTATCATCATCACTACCACACTACTCACCATCACATCACTACCACACTATTCACTATCATCATCACTACCACACTATTCACTATCATCACTACCACACTATTCACTATCATCATCACTACCACACTATTCACTATCATCATCACTACCACACTATTCACTATCATCATCACTACCACACTACTCACCATCACCACTACCTCACCATCATCATCACTACCTCACTACTCACCATCATCATCACTACCTCACCATCATCTTCACTACCTCTCTACTCACCATCATCATCATTACCTCACTACTCACCATCATTACCACACTACTCACCATCATCACTACCTCACTACTCACCATCATCATCACTACTTCTCTACTCACCACCATCATCATTTCCTCACTACTCACTAACATCATCACTTCCTCACTACTCACCATAATCACTACTCACCATCATCTCTACCCACCATCATCACTACCACTACTCATAAACATCATCACTACCACACTACTCACCATCATCACTACCACACTACTCACCATCATCACTACCCACCATCATCATAACTACCACACTACTCTTAACCATCATCACTACCTCACTACTCACAATCATCATCACTACCTCACCATCATCATCACTACCTCGCCATCATCATCACTACCTCACTACTCACCATCATCATCACTACCTCACCATCATCTTCACTACCTCTCTACTCACCATCATCATCATTACCTCACTACTCACCATCACTACCACACTACTCACCATCATCACTACCTCACTACTCACCATCATCATCACTACTTCTCTACTCACCACCATCATCATTTCCTCACTACTCACTAACATCATCACTTCCTCACTACTCACCATAATCACTACTCACCATCATCTCTACCCACCATCATCACTACCACTACTCATAAACATCATCACTACCACACTACTCACCATCATCACTACCACACTACTCACCATCATCACTACCCACCATCATCATAACTACCACACTACTCTTAACCATCATCACTACCTCACTACTCACAATCATCATCACTACCTCACCATCATCATCACTACCTCGCCATCATCATCACTACCTCACTACTCACCATCATCACTACCACACTACTCACCATCATCATTACCTCACTACTCACCATTATCATCACTTCACTACTCACCATCATCATCACTACCACAATACTCACCATCATCATCACTACCACAATACTCACCATCAACATCACTACCACACTACTTAGCAACACCATCACTACCTCACCATCATCATCACTACCTCACTACTCACTATCATCACTTTTATCACTTCTCACCATCACCATCACTACCTCACTACTCACCATCATCATCACTACCACACTATTCACTATCATCACTTTTATCACTTCTCACCATCACTACCTCACTACTCACCATCATCATCACTACCACACTATTCACTATCATCATCACTACCACACTATTCACTACCATCATCACTACCACACTACTCACCATCATCACTACCACACTACTCACTATCATCATCACTACCACACTACTCACCATCATCATCACTACCACAATACTCACCATCATCATCACTACAACAATACTCACCATCAACATCACTACCACACTACTTAGCCACACCATCACTACCTCACTACTCACCATCATCACTACCTCCCTACTCACTATCATCACTTTTATCACTTCTCACCATCACCACCTCACTACTCACCATCATCATCACTACCACACTATTCACTATCATCATCACTACCACACTACTCACCATCATCATCACTACCACAATACTCACCATCATCATCACTACAACAATACTCACCATCAACATCACTACCACACTACTTAGCAACACCATCACTACCTCACTACTCACCATCATCATCACCACCTCACTACTCACAATCATTATCACTACCACACTACTCACTATCATCACTTTTATCACTTATCACCATCACTACCTCACTATTCACTATCATCATCACTACCACACTACTCACCATCATCATCACTACCACACTATTCACTATCATCATCACTACCACACTATTCACTATCATCAATACCACACTATTCACTATCATCATCACTACCACACTATTCACTATCATCATCACTACCACACTATTCACTATCATCATCACTACCACACTACTCACCATCACCACTACCTCACCATCATCATCACTACCTCACTACTCACCATCATCATCACTACCTCACCATCATCTTCACTACCTCTCTACTCACCATCATCATCATTACCTCACTACTCACCATCACTACCACACTACTCACCATCATCACTACCTCACTACTCACCATCATCATCACTACTTCTCTACTCACCTCCATCATCATTTCCTCACTACTCACTAACATCATCACTTCCTCACTACTCACCATAATCACTACTCACCATCATCTCTACCCACCATCATCACTACCACTACTCATAAACATCATCACTTCCACACTACTCACCATCATCACTACCACACTACTCACCATCATCACTACCCACCATCATCATAACTACCACACTACTCTTAACCATCATCACTACCTCACTACTCACAATCATCATCACTACCTCACCATCATCATCACTACCTCGCCATCATCATCACTACCTCATTACTCACCATCATCACTACCACACTACTCACCATCATCATTACCTCACTACTCACCATTATCATCACTTCACTACTCACCATCATCATCACTACCACAATACTCACCATCATCATCACTACCACAATACTCACCATCAACATCACTACCACACTACTTAGCAACACCATCACTACCTCACCATCATCATCACTACCTCACTATCATCACTTTTATCACTTCTCACCATCACCATCACTACCTCACTACTCACCATCATCATCACTACCACACTATTCACTATCATCACTTTTATCACTTCTCACCATCACCATCACTAAATCACTACTCACCATCATCATCACTACCACACTATTCACTATCATCATCACTACCACACTATTCACTACCATCATCACTACCACACTACTCACCATCATCACTACCACACTACTCACTATCATCACTACCACACTACTCACCATCATCATCACTACCACAATACTCACCATCATCATCACTACAACAATACTCACCATCAACATCACTACCACACTACTTAGCAACACCATCACTACCTCACTACTCACCATCATCACTACCTCCCTACTCACTATCATCACTTTTATCACTTCTCACCATCACCACCTCACTACTCACTATCATCATCACTACCACACTATTCACTATCATCATCACTACCTCACTACTCACCATCATCACTACCACACTACTCACTATCATCACTTCTCACCATCATCATCACTACCTCACTATCATCACTACAACACTACTCACCATCATCATCACTACCACACTACTCACCATCATTATCACTACCTCACTACTCACTATCATCATCACTACCACACTACTCACCATCATCATCACTACCACACTACTCACTATCATCATCACTACCACACTACTCACCATCATCATCACTACCACACTATTCACTATCATTATCACTACCACACTACTCACCATCATCATCACTACCTCACTATCATAATCACTACAACACTACTCACCATCATCATCACTACCTCACTACTCACCATCATCATCACTACCACACTACTCACTATCATCACTTCTACCACTTCTCACCATCATCATCACTACCTCACTATTCACTATCATCATCACTACCACACTACTCACCATCATCATCACTACCACACTATTCACTATCATCATCACTACCACACTATTCACTATCATCACTACCACACTATTCACTATCATCATCACTACCACACTATTCACTATCATCATCACTACCACACTATTCACTATCATCATCACTACCACACTACTCACCATCACCACTACCTCACCATCATCATCACTACCTCACTACTCACCATCATCATCACTACCTCACCATCATCTTCACTACCTCTCTACTCACCATCATCATCATTACCTCACTACTCACCATCATTACCACACTACTCACCATCATCACTACCTCACTACTCACCATCATCATCACTACTTCTCTACTCACCACCATTATCATTTCCTCACTACTCACTAACATCATCACTTCCTCACTACTCACCATAATCACTACTCACCATCATCTCTACCCACCATCATCACTACCACTACTCATAAACATCATCACTACCACACTACTCACCATCATCACTACCACACTACTCACCATCATCACTACCCACCATCATCATAACTACCACACTACTCTTAACCATCATCACTACCTCACTACTCACAATCATCATCACTACCTCACCATCATCATCACTACCTCGCCATCATCATCACTACCTCACTACTCACCATCATCATCACTACCTCACCATCATCTTCACTACCTCTCTACTCACCATCATCATCATTACCTCACTACTCACCATCACTACCACACTACTCACCATCATCACTACCTCACTACTCACCATCATCATCACTACTTCTCTACTCACCACCATCATCATTTCCTCACTACTCACTAACATCATCACTTCCTCACTACTCACCATAATCACTACTCACCATCATCTCTACCCACCATCATCACTACCACTACTCATAAACATCATCACTACCACACTACTCACCATCATCACTACCACACTACTCACCATCATCACTACCCACCATCATCATAACTACCACACTACTCTTAACCATCATCACTACCTCACTACTCACAATCATCATCACTACCTCACCATCATCATCACTACCTCGCCATCATCATCACTACCTCACTACTCACCATCATCACTACCACACTACTCACCATCATCATTACCTCACTACTCACCATTATCATCACTTCACTACTCACCATCATCATCACTACCACAATACTCACCATCATCATCACTACCACAATACTCACCATCAACATCACTACCACACTACTTAGCAACACCATCACTACCTCACCATCATCATCACTACCTCACTACTCACTATCATCACTTTTATCACTTCTCACCATCACCATCACTACCTCACTACTCACCATCATCATCACTACCACACTATTCACTATCATCACTTTTATCACTTCTCACCATCACCATCACTACCTCACTACTCACCATCATCATCACTACCACACTATTCACTATCATCATCACTACCACACTATTCACTACCATCATCACTACCACACTACTCACCATCATCACTACCACACTACTCACTATCATCATCACTACCACACTACTCACCATCATCATCACTACCACAATACTCACCATCATCATCACTACAACAATACTCACCATCAACATCACTACCACACTACTTAGCCACACCATCACTACCACACTACTTAGCCACACCATCACTACCTCACTACTCACCATCATCACTACCTCCCTACTCACTATCATCACTTTTATCACTTCTCACCATCACCACCTCACTACTCACCATCATCATCACTACCACACTATTCACTATCATCATCACTACCACACTACTCACCATCATCATCACTACCACAATACTCACCATCATCATCACTACAACAATACTCACCATCAACATCACTACCACACTACTTAGCAACACCATCACTACCTCACTACTCACCATCATCATCACCACCTCACTACTCACAATCATTATCACTACCACACTACTCACTATCATCACTTTTATCACTTATCACCATCACTACCTCACTACTCATCATCATCACTACCTCACTACTCACTATCATCATCACTACCACACTACTAACCATCATCATCACTACCACGCTATTCACTTTCATCATCACTACCTCACTACTCACAATCATCACTACCACACTACTCACTATCATCACTTTTATCACTTATCACCATCACTACCTCACTACTCGCCATCATCATCACTAACACACTACTCACTATCACCATCACTACCACACTACTCACCATCATCACTACCACACTATTCACTATCATTATCACTACCACACTACTCACCATCATCATCACTACCTCACTATCATAATCACTACAACACTACTCACCATCATCATCACTACCACACTATTCACTATCATCACTACCTCACTACTCACCATCATCATCACTACCACACTACTCACTATCATCACTTCTACCACTTCTCACCATCATCTTCACTACTCACTATCATCATCACTACCACACTACTCACCATCATCATCACTACCACAATACTCACCATCATCATCACTACCACAATACTCACCATCAACATCACTACCACACTACTTAGCAACACCATCACTACCTCACCATCATCATCACTACCTCACTACTCACTATCATCACTTTTATCACTTCTCACCATCACCATCACTACCTCACTACTCACCATCATCATCACTACCACACTATTCACTATCATCACTTTTATCACTTCTCACCATCACCATCACTACCTCACTACTCACCATCATCATCACTACCACACTATTCACTATCATCATCACTACCACACTATTCACTACCATCATCACTACCACACTACTCACCATCATCACTACCACACTACTCACTATCATCATCACTACCACACTACTCACCATCATCATCACTACCACAATACTCACCATCATCATCACTACAACAATACTCACCATCAACATCACTACCACACTACTTAGCCACACCATCACTACCTCACTACTCACCATCATCACTACCTCCCTACTCACTATCATCACTTTTATCACTTCTCACCATCACCACCTCACTACTCACCATCATCATCACTACCACACTATTCACTATCATCATCACTACCACACTACTCACCATCATCATCACTACCACAATACTCACCATCATCATCACTACAACAATACTCACCATCAACATCACTACCACACTACTTAGCAACACCATCACTACCTCACTACTCACCATCATCATCACCACCTCACTACTCACAATCATTATCACTACCACACTACTCACTATCATCACTTTTATCACTTATCACCATCACTACCTCACTACTCATCATCATCACTACCTCACTACTCACTATCATCATCACTACCACACTACTAACCATCATCATCACTACCACGCTATTCACTTTCATCATCACTACCTCACTACTCACAGTCATCACTACCACACTACTCACTATCATCACTTTTATCACTTATCACCATCACTACCTCACTACTCGCCATCATCATCACTAACACACTACTCACTATCACCATCACTACCACACTACTCACCATCATCACTACCACACTATTCACTATCATTATCACTACCACACTACTCACCATCATCATCACTACCTCACTATCATACTCACTACAACACTACTCACCATCATCATCACTACCACACTATTCACTATCATCACTACCTCACTACTCACCATCATCATCACTACCACACTACTCACTATCATCACTTCTACCACTTCTCACCATCATCTTCACTACTCACTATCATCATCACTACCACACTACTCACCATCATCATCACTACCACACTACTCACTATCATCATCACTACCACACTATTCACTATCATCATCACTACCTCACTACTCACCATCATCACTACCACACTACTCACTATCATCACTTCTCACCATCATCATCACTACCTCACTATCATCACTACAACACTACTCACCATCATCATCACTACCACACTACTCACCATCATTATCACTATCTCACTACTCACTATCATCATCACTACCACACTACTCACCATCATCATCACTACCACACTACTCACTATCATCATCACTACCACACTACTCACCATCATCATCACTACCACACTATTCACTATCATTATCACTACCACACTACTCACCATCATCATCACTACCTCACTATCATAATCACTACAACACTACTCACCATCATCATCACTACCTCACTACTCACCATCATCATCACTACCACACTACTCACTATCATCACTTCTACCACTTCTCACCATCATCATCACTACCTCACTATCATCATCACTACCACACTACTCACCATCATCATCACTACCACACTATTCACTATCATCATCACTACCACACTATTCACTATCATCACTACCACACTATTCACTATCATCATCACTACCACACTATTCACTATCATCATCACTACCACACTATTCACTATCATCATCACTACCACACTATTCACTATCATCATCACTACCACACTACTCACCATCACCACTACCTCACCATCATCATCACTACCTCACTACTCACCATCATCATCACTACCTCACCATCATCTTCACTACCTCTCTACTCACCATCATCATCATTACCTCACTACTCACCATCACTACCACACTACTCACCATCATCACTACCTCACTACTCACCATCATCATCACTACTTCTCTACTCACCACTATCATC
Source organism: Procambarus clarkii (assembly GCF_040958095.1). Classification (NCBI taxonomy): domain Eukaryota; kingdom Metazoa; phylum Arthropoda; class Malacostraca; order Decapoda; family Cambaridae; genus Procambarus; species Procambarus clarkii. Next base: position 22,712,213 of record NC_091231.1, on the reverse strand, counting down.
ATTTCCTCACTACTCACTAACATCATCACTTCCTCACTACTCACCATAATCACTACTCACCATCATCTCTACCCACCATCATCACTACCACTACTCATAAACATCATCACTACCACACTACTCACCATCATCACTACCACACTACTCACCATCATCACTACCCACCATCATCATAACTACCACACTACTCTTAACCATCATCACTACCTCACTACTCACAATCATCATCACTACCTCACCATCATCATCACTACCTCGCCATCATCATCACTACCTCACTACTCACCATCATCACTACCACACTACTCACCATCATCATTACCTCACTACTCACCATTATCATCACTTCACTACTCACCATCATCATCACTACCACAATACTCACCATCATCATCACTACCACAATACTCACCATCAACATCACTACCACACTACTTAGCAACACCATCACTACCTCACCATCATCATCACTACCTCACTACTCACTATCATCACTTTTATCACTTCTCACCATCACCATCACTACCTCACTACTCACCATCATCATCACTACCACACTATTCACTATCATCACTTTTATCACTTCTCACCATCACCATCACTACCTCACTACTCACCATCATCATCACTACCACACTATTCACTATCATCATCACTACCACACTATTCACTACCATCATCACTACCACACTACTCACCATCATCACTACCACACTACTCACTATCATCGTCACTACCACACTACTCACCATCATCATCACTACCACAATACTCACCATCATCATCACTACAACAATACTCACCATCAACATCACTACCACACTACTTAACAACAGCATCACTACCTCACTACTCACCATCATCACTACCTCCCTACTCACTATCATCACTTTTATCACTTCTCACCATCACCACCTCACTACTCACCATCATCATCACTACCACACTATTCACTATCATCATCACTACCACACTACTCACCATCATCATCACTACCACAATACTCACCATCATCATCACTACAACAATACTCATTATCAACATCACTACCACACTACTTAGCAACACCATCACTACCTCACTACTCACCATCATCATCACTACCTCACTACTCACAATCATTATCACTACCACACTACTCACTATCATCACTTTTATCACTTATCACCATCACTACTTCACTACTCATCATCATCACTACCTCACTACTCACTATCATCATCACTACCACACTACTAACCATCATCATCACTACCACGCTATTCACTATCATCATCACTACCTCACTACTCACAATCATCACTACCACACTACTCACTATCATCACTTTTATCACTTATCACCATCACTACCTCACTACTCGCCATCATCATCACTAACACACTACTCACTATCACCATCACTACCACACTACTCACCATCATCACTACCACACTACTCACCATCATCACTACCCACCATCATCATAACTACCACACTACTCTTAACCATCATCACTACCTCACTACTCACAATCATCATCACTACCTCACCATCATCATCACTACCTCGCCATCATCATCACTACCTCACTACTCACCATCATCACTACCACACTACTCACCATCATCATTACCTCATTACTCACCATTATCATCACTTCACTACTCACCATCATAATCACTTCCACAATACTCACCATCATCATCACTACCACAATACTCACCATCAACATCACTACCACACTACTTAGCAACACCATCACTACCTCACCATCATCATCACTACCTCACTACTCACTATCATCACTTTTATCACTTCTCACCATCACCATCACTACCTCACTACTCACCATCATCATCACTACCACACTATTCACTATCATCACTTTTATCACTTCTCACCATCACCATCACTACCTCACTACTCACCATCATCATCACTACCACACTATTCACTATCATCATCACTACCACACTATTCACTACCATCATCACTACCACACTACTCACCATCATCACTACCACACTACTCACTATCATCATCACTACCACACTACTCACCATCATCATCACTACCACAATACTCACCATCATCATCACTACAACAATACTCACCATCAACATCACTACCACACTACTTAGCAACACCATCACTACCTCACTACTCACCATCATCACTACCTCCCTACTCACTATCATCACTTTTATCACTTCTCACCATCACCACCTCACTACTCACCATCATCATCACTACCACACTATTCACTATCATCATCACTACCACACTACTCACCATCATCATCACTACCACAATACTCACCATCATCATCACTACAACAATACTCACCATCAACATCACTACCACACTACTTAGCAACACCATCACTACCTCACTACTCACCATCATCATCACTACCTCACTACTCACAATCATTATCACTACCACACTACTCACTATCATCACTTTTATCACTTATCACCATCACTACCTCACTACTCATCATCATCACTACCTCACTACTCACTATCATCATCACTACCACACTACTAACCATCATCATCACTACCACGCTATTCACTATCATCATCACTACCTCACTACTCACAATCATCACTACCACACTACTCACTATCATCACTTTTATCACTGATCACCATCACTACCTCACTACTCGCCATCATCATCACTAACACACTACTCACTATCATCATCACTACCACACTGCTCACCATCATCACTACCACACTATTCACTATCATTATCACTACCACACTACTCACCATCATCATCACTACCTCACTATCATAATCACTACAACACTACTCACCATCATCATCACTACCACACTATTCACTATCATCACTACCTCACTACTCACCATCATCATCACTACCACACTACTCACTATCATCACTTCTACCACTTCTCACCATCATCTTCACTACTCACTATCATCATCACTACCACACTACTCACCATCATCATCACTACCACACTACTCACTATCATCATCACTACCACACTATTCACTATCATCATCACTACCTCACTACTCACCATCATCACTACCACACTACTCACTATCATCACTTCTCACCATCATCATCACTACCTCACTATCATCACTACAACACTACTCACCATCATCATCACTACCACACTACTCACCATCATTATCACTACCTCACTACTCACTATCATCATCACTACCACACTACTCACCATCATCATCACTACCACACTACTCACTATCATCATCACTACCACACTACTCACCATCATCATCACTACCACACTATTCACTATCATTATCACTACCACACTACTCACCATCATCATCACTACCTCACTATCATAATCACTACAACACTACTCACCATCATCATCACTACCTCACTACTCACCATCATCACTACCACACTACTCACCATCATCATTACCTCACTACTCACCATTATCATCACTTCACTACTCACCATCATCATCACCACCACAATACTCACCATCATCATCACTACCACAATACTCACCTTCAACATCACTACCACACTACTTAGCAACACCATCACTACCTCACCATCATCATCACTACCTCACTACTCACTATCATCACTTTTATCACTTCTCACCATCACTACCTCACTACTCACCATCATCATCACTACCACACTATTCACTATCATCACTTTTATCACTTCTCACCATCACCATCACTACCTCACTACTCACCATCATCATCACTACCACACTATTCACTATCATCATCACTACCACACTATTCACTACCATCATCACTACCACACTACTCACCATCATCACTACCACACTACTCACTATCATCATCACTACCACACTACTCACCATCATCTTCACTACCACAATACTCACCATCATCATCACTACAACAATACTCACCATCAACATCACTACCACACTGCTTAGCAACACCATCACTACCTCACTACTCACCATCATCACTACCTCCCTACTCACTATCATCACTTTTATCACTTCTCACCATCACTATCACTACCTCACTACTCACCATCATCATCACTACCACACTATTCACTATCATCATCACTACCACACTACTCACCATCATCATCACTACCACAATACTCACCATCATCATCACTACAACAATACTCACCATCAACATCACTACCACACTACTTAGCAACACCATCACTACCTCACTACTCACCATCATCATCACTCCCTCACTACTCACAATCATTATCACTACCACACTACTCACTATCATCACTTTTATCACTTATCACCATCACTACCTCACTACTCATCATCATCACTACTCACTATCATCATCACTACCACACTACTAACCATCATCATCACTACTACACTATTCACTATCATCATCACTACCTCACTACTCACAATCATCACTACCACACTACTCACTATCATCACTTTTATCACTTATCACCATCACTACCTCACTACTCACTATCATCATCACTAACACACTACTCACTATCATTATCACTACCACACTACTCACCATCATCATCACTACCTCACTATCATAATCACTACAACACTACTCACCATCATCATCACTACCACACTATTCACTATCATCACTTCTCACCATCATCATCACTACTCACTATCATCACTACCACACTACTCACCATCATCATCACTACCACACTACTCACCATCATCATCACTACCACACTATTCACTATCATCATCACTACCTCACTACTCACCATCATCACTACCACACTACTCACTATCATCACTTCTCACCATCATCATCACTACCTCACTACTCACTATCATCACTACCACACTACTCACCATCATCATCACTACCACACTACTCACCATCATTATCACTAACTCACTACTCACTATCATCATCACTACCACACTACTCACTATCATCATCACTACCACACTACTCACCATCATCATCACTACCACACTATTCACTATCATTATCACTACCACACTACTCACCATCATCGTCACTACCTCACTATCATAATCACTACAACACTACTCACCATCATCATCACTGCCTCACTACTCACCATCATCATCACTACCACACTACTCACTATCATCACTTCTACCACTTCTCACCATCATCATCACTACTCACTATCATCATCACTACCACACTACTCACCATCATCATCACTACCACACTATTCACCATCATCATCAATACATCACTATCATCACTACCACACTACTCACTATTATCAGTTCTCACCATCATCATCACTACCTCATTACTCACCATCATCATCACTACCACAATATTCACTATCATCATCACTACCACACTACTCACCATCATCATCACTACCACACTACTCACCATCATCATCACTACCACACTTCACTATCATCATCACTGCCTCACTACTCACCATCATCACTACCACACTACTCACTATCATCATCACTACCACACTACTCACCATCATCATCACTACCACACTATTCACTATCATCATCACTACCACACTATTCACTATCATCATCACTACCACACTATTCACTATCATCATCACTACCACACTATTCACTATCATCATCACTACCACACTATTCACTATCATCATCACTACCACACTACTCACCATCACCACTACCACACTACTCACCATCACCCCTACCTCACCATCATCATCACTACCTCACTACTCACCATCATCATCACTACCTCACCATCATCTTCACTACCTCTCTACTCACCATCATCATCATTACCTAACCATCATCACTACCTCTCTACTCACCATCATCATCACTACCTCTCTACTCACCATCATCATTACCTCACTACTCACCATCACTACCACACTACTCACCATCATCATTTCCTCACTACTCACCATCATCACTACCTCACTACTCACCATCATCATCACTACCACACTATTCACCAGCATCACTACCACACTTCACTATCATCATCACTACCACACTACTCACCATCATCACTACCTCACTACTCACCATCATCATCACTACCACACTAATAACCATCATCATCACTACCTCACTACTCACCATCATCATCACTACCACACTACTCACCATCATCACTACCACACTTCACTATCATCATCACTACCTCACTACTCACCATCACCATCACTACCACACTTCACCATCATCATCACTAGCACACTTCACCATCATCATCACTACCACACTTCACCATCATCATCACTATCTTACTACTCACTATCATCATCACTACTACACTATTCACTATCATCATTACTATCACACTACTCACAATCATCACTACCTCACTACTCACCATCATCACTACTCACTATCACTACCACACTACTCACCGAGTAGTGTGGTAGTGATGATAGTGAGTAGTGTGGTAGTGATGATGGTGAGTAGTGTGGTAGTGATGATGTTTATGAGTAGTGTGGTAGTGATGATGGTGGGTAGTGATGATGGTGAGTAGTGATGATGATGATGATGGTGAGTAGTGAGGAAGTGATGATGTTAGTGAGTAGTGAGGAAATGATGGTGGTGAGTAGAGAAGTAGTGATGATGATGGTGAGTAGTGAGGTAGTGATGATGGTGAGTAGTGTGGTAGTGATGGTGAGTAGTGAGGTAATGATGATGATGGTGAGTAGAGAGGTAGTGATGATGATGGAGAGGTAGTGATGATGATGGTGAGTAGTGAGGTAAAGATGATGATGGTGAGTAGTGCGGTAGTGATGATAGTGAATAGTGTTATAGTGATGATGATGGTGAGTAGTGAGGTAGTGATGGTGATGGTGAGAAGTGATGATAGTGAGTAGTGTGGTAGTGATGATGATGGTGAGTAGTGTGGTAGTGATGATGATAGTGAATAGTGTGGTAGTGATGGTGATGGTGAGAAGTGATAAAAGTGATGATAGTGAGTAGTGTGGTAGTGATGATGATGGTGAGTAGTGAGGTAGTGATGGTGTTGCTAAGTAGTGTGGTAGTGATGTTGATGGTGAGTATTGTGGTAGTGATGATGGTGAGTATTGTGGTAGTGATGATGATGGTGAGTAGTGTAGTGATGATAATGGTAAGTAGTGAGGTAATGATGATGGTGAGTAGTGTGGTAGTGATGATGGTGAGTAATGAGGTAGTGATGATGATGGCGAGGTAGTGATGATGGTGAGGTAGTGATGATGATGGTGAGGTAGTGATGATGATTGTGAGTAGTGAGGTAGTGATGATGTTAAGAGTAGTGTGGTAGTGATGATGGTGAGTAGTGTGGTAGTGATGATGTTTATGAGTAGTGGTAGTGATGATGGTGGGTAGAGATGATGGTGAGTAGTGATGATGGTGAGTAGTGAGCAAGTGATGATGTTAGTGAGTAGTGAGGAAATGATGATGATGGTGAGTAGAGAAGCAGTGATGATGATGGTGAGTAGAGAGGTAGTGATGATGATGGTGAGGTAGTGATGATGATGGTGAGTAGTGTGGTAGTGATGATGTTAGTGAGTAGTGAAGTATATATATAGGTAAGGTTAGATTAGGTTAGGTTAGGTTTAATTAGGTTAGATTAGTTTAGGCTAAGAAATAGGCTATTTTTGTTGAAATAGAAATAGGGCAGTAATTGTTGGTAGCGTGTCTTCTCTGTTCACGTAGCAGTAAATAGGCATCCAGGAGTTAGTTAGATTAGGTTAGGTTAGGTTAGTTTAGGCTAGAGAATAGGCTAGGTTTGTAGAAATAGAAATAGAAGAAGGGCTGTAATTGTAGGTAGCGTTTCCTATAACCGAATACATCTATACACCTAACAGTAAATAGGTATCCAGGAGTTAGTTATGTTAGGTTAGGTTAGCTTAGATTAGGTTATGTTTGTTTTGACTAGGAAATAGGCTAGGTTTGAAGGTTAGGTTAGGTTAGGTTAGATTAGGTTATGTTTGTTTTGACTAGGAAATAGGCTAGGTTTGCAGGTTAAGTTAGGTTAGTTTAGGCTAGGTTTGTAGAAATAGAAAAGGGGCTGTAATTGTTGGTAGCCTATCTAACCTAACCAAGGAACCTAATCAACCAACCTAACCAACCAACCTAACCAAGCAACCTAACAAACCATCCTAACCAGGGAACCTAATCAACCAACCTAACCAAGCAACCTAACCAAGGAACCTAACCAAGGATCCTAACCTAACCCAACCAACCGAACTAACCTAACCAACCAACCTAACCTAACCTAACCAACCTAACCTAACCTAACCTAACCAACCAACCTAACCAATGTATCCAACCAACCTAACCAACGTAACCAACCTAACCAACCAACCTAAGCAACCAACCTAAGCAACCTAACCTAACCAACCAACCTAACCAACCAACCAACCTAACAAACCAACCTAACTAACCAACCAACCTAACCAACCAACCTAAGCTATCTAACCTAACCAACCTTAGCTATCTACCCTAACCAACCAACTTAACCAACCAACCTAACCAAGCAACCTAACCAACCAACCTAACCAAGCAACCTAACCAACCAACCTAAACAACGTAACCAACCATCCTAACCAACGTAACCAACCAACCTAACCAACGTAATAACGTAACCAACCAACCTAACCAACCAAACCTAACCACCCTAACCAACCAACCAACCTAAGCAACCAACCAACCTAAGCAACCAACCTAACCAACCAACCAACCTAACTAACCAACCAACCTAATCAACCAAACTAAGCTATCTAACCAACCAACCTAACTAACCAACCTAACTAACCAACCAACCTAACCAACGTAAACTATCTAACCTAACCAACCAACCTAAGCTATCTAACCTAACCAAGCAACCTAACCAACCAACCTAACCAAGCAACCTAACCAACCAACCTAACCAAGGAACCTAACCAACCAACCAACTTAACCAAGCTAAGCTATCTAACCAACCTAACTAACCAACCTAACTAACCAACGTAAGCTATCTAACCTAACCAACCAACCTAACCAACCAACCTAACTAACCTAACCAACAACCTAACCAACGTAACCAACCTAACCAACTAACCTAAGCAACCTAACCCACCTAACCTAACCAACCAACCTAACCAACCAACCAACCTAACCAACCAACCAACCTAACCAACCTAACAAACCAACCTAACTAACCAACCAACCTAACCAACCAACCTATGCTATCTAACCTAACCAAACAACCTATCCAACCAACCTTAGCTATCTAACCTAACCAACCAACCTAAGCTATCTAACCTAACCAACCAACCTAAGCTATCTAACGTAACCAACCAACCTAAGCTATCTAACCAAACCAAGAAACCTAACCAACCAACCTAACCAAGCAACCTAACCAACCAACCTAACCAAGCAACCTTACCAACCAACCTAACATAACCTAAACAACCAACCCAACCTAACCTAACCAACGTAACCAACCATCCTAACCAACGTAACCAACCAACGTAACCAACCAAACCTAACCAACCAACTAACCTAACCAACCAACCTAATTTAACGTAACCAACCAACCAACGTAACCAACCAACCTAACCAATGTAACCAACCAACCTAACCAACCTAACCAATGTAACCAACCAACCTAACCAACCTAACAAACCTAACCAACCAACCTAAGCAACCAACCTAAGCAACCTAACATAACCAACCTAACCTTACCAACCTAACCTAACCAACCAACCAACCAACCTAACCAACCAACCTAACCAACCAACCTAACCAACCAACCTAACCTAACCAACCAACCAACCAACCTAACCAACCTAACAAACCAACCTAACAAACCAACCTAACTAACCAAACAACCTAAGCTATCTAACCTAACCAACCAACCTAAGCTATCTAACCTAACCAAGCAACCTAACCAACCAACCTTACCAAGCAACCTAACCAACCAACCTAACCAACCAACCTAACCTAACCTAACCTAACCAACCAAACTAACCTAACCTAACCAACCAACCAACCTAACCAATGTAACCAACCATCCTAACCAACGTAACCAACCTACCTAACCAACGTAATAACGTAACCAACTTAACCTAACCAACCAACCTAACCAACCTAACCTAACCAACCTAACTAACCAACCAACCTAACTAACCAACCAACCTAATCAACCAACCTAAGCTATCTAACCAACCAACCTAACTAACCAACCTAACTAACCAACCAACGTAAACTATTTAACCTAACCAACCAACCAACCTAACTAACCTAACCAACCAACCTAAGCTACCTAACCTAACCAAGCAACCTAACCAAGAAACCTAACCAACCAACTTAACCAACCAACCTAACCGAGCAACCTAACCAACCAACCAACCTAACCAATCTAAGCTATCTAACCAACCAACCTAACTAACCAACCTAACTAACCAACAAACCTAACCAACGTAAGCTATCTAACTTAACCAACCAACCTATCTAACGTAACCAACCAACCTAACTTACCTAACCAACCAACGTAAGCTATCTAACCTAACCAAGCAACCTAACCAAGGAACCTAACTAACCAACCTAACCAAACTAAGCTATTTAACAAACCAACCTAACTAACCAACCAACCTAACCAACCAACCTAAGCTATCTAACCTAACCAACCAACCTATCCAACCAACCTTAGCTATCTAACCTAACCAACCAACCTAAGCTATCTAACCTAACCAACCAACCTAAGCTATCTAACCTAACCAACCAACTTAAGCTATCTAACCTAACCAAGCAACCTAACCAACCAACCTAACCAACCAACCTAACCAGCCAACCTAACCAAGCAACCTAACCAACCAACCTAACCTAACCAACCAACCCAACCTAACTTAACCAACGTAACCAACCATCCTAACCAACGTAACCAACCAACGTAACGAACCTAACCTAACCAACCAACCAACTAACCTAACCAACCAACCTAACCTAACCTAACGTAACCAACCAACCAACCAACCAACGTAACCAACCAACCTAACCAACCAACCTAACCAATGTAACCAACCAACCTAACCAACGTAACCAACCTAACCAACCAACCTAAGCAACCAACCTAAGCAACCTAACCTAACCAACCTAACCTAACCAACCTAACCTAACCAACTAACCTAAGCTATCTAACCTAACCAACCTTAGCTATCTAACCTAACCAACCAACCTAACCAAGCAACCTAACCAACCAACCTAACCAAGCAACCTAACCAACCAACCTAACCTAACCTAACCAACCAACCCAACCAACCTAACCTAACCTAACCAACCAACCAACCTAACAACGTAACCAACCATCCTAACCAACGTAACCAACCAACCTAACCAACGTAATAACGTAACCAAAGTAATAACGTAACCAACCAACCTAACCAACCAAACCTAACCAACCAACCAACCTAAGCAACCAACCAACCTAAGCAACCAACCTAACCAACCAACCAACCTAACTAACCAACCAACCTAATCAACCAAACTAAGCTATCTAACCAACCAACCTAACTAACCAACATAACTAACCAACCAACCTAACCAACGTAAACTATCTAACCTAACCAACCAACCTAACCTAACCAACCAACCTAAGCTATCTAACCTAACTAAGCAACCTAACCAACCAACCTAACCAAGCAACCTAACCAACCAACCTAACCAAGGAACCTAACCAACCAACCAACCTAACCAACCTAAGCTATCTAACCAACCTAACTAACCAACCTAACTAACCAACGTAAGTTATCTAACCTAACCAAGCAACCTAACCAACCAACCTAACCAAGCAACCTAACCAACCAACCTAACCAAGCAACCTAACCAACCAACCTAACCTAACCTAACCAATCAACCCAACTTAACCTAACCAATGTAACCAACCATCCTAACCAACGTAACCAACCCACGTAACCAACCAAACCTAACCAACCAACTAACCTAACCAACCAACCAACCAACCAACCAACGTAACCAACCAACCTAACCAACCAATCTAACCAATGTAACCAACCAACCTAACCAATGTAACCAACCAACCTAACCAACGTAACCAACCTAAGCAACCAACCTAACCAACCAACCTAAGCAACCTAACCTAACCAACCTAACCTTACCAACCTAACCTAACCAACCAACCAACCTAACCAACCAACCTAACCAACCAACCTAACCAACCAACCTAACCTAACCAACCAACCAACCAACCTAACCAACCTAACAAACCAACCTAACTAACCAAACAACCTAAGCTATCTAACCTAACCAACCAACCTAAGCTATCTAACCTAACCAACCAACCTAACCAACCAACCTAACCAAGCAACCTAACCAACCAACCTAACCAACCAACCTAACCTAACCTAACCAACCAAACTAACCTAACCTAACCTAACCAACCAACCAACCTAACCAATGTAACCAACCATCCTAACCAACGTAACCAACCAACCTAACCAACGTAATAAGGTAACCAACTTAACCTAACCAACCAACCTAACCAACCTAACCTAACCAACCTAACTAACCAACCAACCTAACCAACGTAAACTATCTAACCTAACCAACCAACCTAACCTAACCAACCAACCTAAGCTATCTAACCTAACTAAGCAACCTAACCAAGCAACCTAACCAAGCAACCTAACCAACCAACCTAACCAAGGAACCTAACCAACCAACCAACCTAACCAACCTAAGCTATCTAACCAACCTAACTAACCAACGTAAGTTATCTAACCTAACCAAGCAACCTAACCAACCAACCTAACCAAGCAACCTAACCAACCAACCTAACCTAACCTAACCTAACCAACCAAACTAACCTAACCTAACCTAACCAACCAACCAACCTAACCAATGTAACCAACCATCCTAACCAACGTAACCAACCAACCTAACCAACGTAATAACGTAACCAACTTAACCTAACCAACCAACCTAACCAACCTAACCTAACCAACCTAACTAACCAACCAACCTAACTAACCAACCAACCTAATCAACCAACCTAAGCTATCTAACCAACCAACCTAACTAACCAACCTAACTAACCAACCAACGTAAACTATTTAACCTAACCAACCAACCAACCTAACTAACCTAACCAACCTAAGCTACCTAACCTAACCAAGCAACCTAACCAAGCAACCTAACCAAGCAACCTAACCAACCAACCTAACCGAGGAACCTAACCAACCAACCAACCTAACCAATCTAAGCTATCTAACCAACCAACCTAACTAACCAACCTAACTAACCAACAAACCTAACCAACGTAAGCTATCTAACCTAACCAACCAACCTAACCAATCAACGTAAGCTATCTAACCTAACCAAGCAACCTAACCAAGCAACCTAACCAACCAACGTAAGCTATCTAACCAACCAACCTAACTAACCAACCAACCTAACCAACCTAAGCTATATAACCTAACCAACCAACCTAAGCTATCTAACCTAACCAACCAACCTAAGCTATCTAACCTAACCAAGCAACCTAACCAACCAATATAACCAACCAACTGAACCAAGCAACCTAACCAACCAACCTAACCTAACCAACCAACCCAACCTAACAAACAACGTAACCAACCATCCTAACCAACGTAACTAACCAACGTAACCAACCTAACCTAACCAACCAACCAACTAACCTAACCAACCAACCTAACCTAACGTAACGTAACCAACCAACGTAACCAACCAACCTAACCAATGTAACCAACCAACCTAACCAACATAACCAACCAACCTAAGCAACCAACCTAAGCAACCTAACCTAACCAACCTAACCTAACCAACCTAACCTAACCATCCAACCAACCTAACCAACCAACCTAACCAACCAACCTAACCTAACCAACCAACCAACCAACCTAACCAACCTAACAAACCAACCTAACTAACCAACCAACCTAACCAAACAACCTAAGCTATCTAACCTAACCAACCAACCTTAGCTATCTAACCTAACCAACCAACCTAAACTATTTAACCTAACCAACCAACCTAAGCTATCTAACCTAACCAAGCAACCTAACCAACGAACCTAACCAAGCAACCTAACCAACGAACCTAACCAAAGAACCTAATCAACCAACCTAACCAAGCAACCTAACCAACCAACCTAACCTAACTAACCAAACTAACCTAACCTAACCAACCAACCTAATCAACCAACCTAAGCTATCTAACGAACCAACCTAACTAACCAACCAACGTAAACTATTTAACCTAACCAACCAACCAACCTAAGCTATCTAACCTAACCAATCAACCCAACCAAGCAACCTAACCAACCAACCTAACCAAGGAACCTAACCAACCAACCAACCTAAACAATGTAAGCTATCTAACGTAACCAACCAACCTAACACACCTAACCAACCAACCTAACCAACCAACCTAACAAACCAACCTAACTAACCAACCAACCTAACCAACCAAACCAACCAACCTTAGCTATCTAACCTAACCAACCAACCTAAGCTATCTAACCTAACCAACTAACCACCATCATCATCATTACCTCACTACTCACCATCGTCATCACTACCACACTACTCACCATCATCATCACTACCACACTTCACTATCATCATCACTGCCTCACTACTCACCATCATCACTACCACACTACTCACTATCATCACTTCTCACCATCATCATCACTACCTCACTATTCACTATCATCATCACTACCACACTACTCACCATCATCATCACTACCACACTATTCACTATCATCATCACTACCACACTATTCACTATCATCACTACCACACTATTCACTATCATCATCACTACCACACTATTCACTATCATCATCACTACCACACTATTCACTATCATCATCACTACCACACTATTCACTATCATCATCACTACCACACTACTCACCATCACCACTACCTCATAATCATCATCACTACCTCACTACTCACCATCATCATCACTACCTCACCATCATCTTCACTACCTCTCTACTCACTATCATCATCATTACCTCACTACTCACCATCACTACCACACTACTCACCATCATCACTACCTCACTACTCACCATCATCATCACTACTTCTCTACTCACCACCATCATCATTTCCTCACTACTCACTAACATCATCACTTCCTCACTACTCACCATAATCACTACTCACCATCATCTCTACCCACCATCATCACTACCACTACTCATAAACATCATCACTACCACACTACTCACCATCATCACTACCACACTACTCACCATCATCACTACCCACCATCATCATAACTACCACACTACTCTTAACCATCATCACTACCTCACTACTCACAATCATCATCACTACCTCACCATCATCATCACTACCTCGCCATCATCATCACTGCCTCACTACTCACCATCATCACTACCACACTACTCACCATCATCATTACCTCACTACTCACCATTATCATCACTTCACTACTCACCATCATCATCACTACCACAAAACTCACCATCATCATCACTACCACAATACTCACCATCAACATCACTACCACACTACTTAGCAACACCATCACTACCTCACCATCATCATCACTACCTCACTACTCACTATCATCACTTTTATCACTTCTCACCATCACCATCACTACCTCACTACTCACCATCATCATCACTACCACACTATTCACTATCATCACTTTTATCACTTCTCACCATCACCATCACTACCTCACTACTCACCATCATCATCACTACCACACTATTCACTATCATCATCACTACCACACTATTCACTACCATCATCACTACCACACTACTCACCATCATCACTACCACACTACTCACTATCATCATCATAATAACCTTAAATACTTCATTTTCAATCATCTATTTGTTTCTCGTTAAAATACTGAGTAAGATATTGAAAAGGGGAGAAGTTCGGTTTTTATTGCATATATCGACGTTTCAGCCGGATTAGAGCGGTTTTACGTGTACATCTTCCATCGTTAATATAAACGGAAAATCAAGAACATTATAGTTAATTCTAATGAAAACACATTGTTTTTTATCATTTGTATTGGAAACAACATTGTCATATGTCTTTTCTTGGAACTAAATAATACGAAACCTCGCTCTATGATTTGAAGTTAAAATCCTCAAATATGGTTATATAGTGACTTTTTTCACGTTTTTCATGTAGTTTGATATTACGTAAATATATTAATTTTTACCAATATTTCGATACTATTTCATGTAGTATCACGATATGTGATTTGGCCTTGAAATCTCAGAATTTCCCATAATATTGCATTTTAAGCAAGTTTTCTTGCATTTTGTTTCGTACGGAAAATCATCGAATTTAGCAATATTTTGACGTTTATCATCCCCTTTTCCTTCATGTGATTTAAACAAAATATCATCGAATTAGGCAATATTTTGCCGTTTTCCACGTTTTTGTGAATTTTCCGTCCATGGGTATTAATTCATATATATATATATACGATAAAAATGATGCAAACACATAATTGATTAGATAATAACCTTAAATACTTCATTTTCAATCATCAATTTGTTTCTCGTTAAAATACTGAGTAAGATATTGAAAAGGGGAGAAGTTCGGTTTTTATTGCATATATCGACGTTTCAGCCGGATTAGAGCGGTTTTACGTGTACATCTTCCATCGTTAATATAAACGGAAAATCAGGAACATTATAGTTAATTCTAATGAAAACACATTGTTTTTTATCATTTGTATTGGAAACAACATTGTCATATGTCTTTTCTTGGATCTAAATAATACGAAACCTCGCTCTATGATTTGAAGTTAAAATCCTCAAATATGGTTATATAGTGACTTTTTTCACGTTTTTCATGTAGTTTGATATTACGTAAATATATTCATTTTTACCAATATTTCGATACTATTTTATGTAGTATCACGATATGTGATTTGGCCTTGAAATCTCAGAATTTCGCATAATATTGCATTTTAAGCAAGTTTTCTTGCATTTTGTTTCGTACGAAAAATCATCGAATTTAGCAATATTTTGACGTTTATCATCCTCTTTTCCTTCATGTGATTTAAACAAAATATCATCGAATTAGGCAATATTTTGCCGTTTTCCACGTTTTTGTGAATTTTCAGTCCATGGGTATTAATTCATATATATACGATAAAAATGATGCAAACACATAATTGATTAGATAATAACCTTAAATACTTCATTTTCAATCATCTATTTGTTTCTCGTTAAAATACTGAGTAAGATGTTGAAAAGGGGAGAAGTTCGGTTTTTATTGCATATATCGACGTTTCAGCCGGATTAGAGTGGTTTTACGTGTACATCTTCCCTCGTTAATATAAACGGAAAATCAAGAACATTATAGTTAATTCTAATGAAAACACATTGTTTTTTATCATTTGTATTGGAAACAACATTGTCACATGTCTTTTCTTGGATCTAAATAATACGAAACCTCGCTCTATGATTTGAAGTTAAAATCCTCAAATATGGTTATATAGTGACTTTTTTCACGTTTTTCATGTAGTTTGATATTACGTAAATATATTCATTTGTACCAATATTTCGATACTATTTCATGTAGTATCACGATATGTGATTTGGCCTTGAAATCTCAGAATTTCGCATAATATTGCATTTTAAGCAAGTTTTCTTGCATTTTGTTTCGTACGGAAAATCATCGAATTTAGCAATATTTTGACGTTTATCATCCCCTTTTCCTTCATGTGATTTAAACAAAATATCAAGAATTAGGCAATATTTTGCCGTTTTCCACGTTTTGTGAATTTTCCGTCCATGGGTATTAATTCATATATATATACGATAAAAATGATGCAAACACATAATTGATTAGATAATAAACTTAAATACTTCATTTTCAATCATCTATTTGTTTCTCGTTAAAATACTGAGTAAGATATTGAAAAGGGGAGAAGTTCGGTTTTTATTGCATATATCGACGTTTCAGCCGGATTAGAGCGGTTTTACGTGTACATCTTCCATCGTTAATATAAACGGAAAATCAAGAACATTATAGTTAATTCTAATGAAAACACATTGTTTTTATCATTTGTATTGGAAACAACATTGTCATATGTCTTTTCTTGGAACTAAATAATAAGAAACCTCGCTCTATGATTTGAAGTTAAAATCCTCAAATATGGTTATATAGTGACTTTTTTCACGTTTTTCATGTAGTTTGATATTACGTAAATATATTCATTTTTACCAATATTTCGATACTATTTCATGTAGTATCACGATATGTGATTTGGCCTTCAAATCTCAGAATTTCGCATAATATTGCATTTTAAGCAAGTTTTCTTGCATTTTGTTTCGTACGAAAAATCATCGAATATAGCAATACTCTGACGTTTATCATCTCCTTTTCCTTTATGTGATTTAAACAAAATATCATCGAATTAGGCAATATTTTGCCGTTTTCCACGTTTTTGTGAATTTTCAGTCCATGGGTTTTAATTCATATATATACGATAAAAATGATGCAAACACATAATTGATTAGATAATAACCTTAAATACTTCATTTTCAATCATCTATTTGTTTCTCGTTAAAATACTGAGTAAGATATTGAAAAGGGGAGAAGTTCGGTTTTTATTGCATATATCGACGTTTCAGCCGGATTAGAGCGGTTTTACGTGTACATCTTCCATCGTTAATATAAACGGAAAATCAAGAACATTATAGTTAATTCTAATGAAAACACATTGTTTTTTATCATTTGTATTGGAAACAACATTGTCATATGTCTTTTCTTGGAACTAAATAATACGAAACCTCGCTCTATGATTTGAAGTTAAAATCCTCAAATATGGTTATATAGTGACTTTTTTCACGTTTTTCATGTAGTTTGATATTACGTAAATATATTCATTTTTACCAATATTTCGATACTATTTCATGTAGTATCACGATATGTGATTTGGCCTTGAAATCTCAGAATTTCGCATAATATTGCATTTTTAAGCAAGTTTTCTTGCATTTTGTTTCGTACGAAAAATCATCGAATATAGCAATATTTTGACGTTTATCATCTTCTTTTCCTTCATGTGATTTAAACAAAATATCATCGAATTAGGCAATATTTTGCCGTTTTCCACGTTTTGGTGAATTTTCAGTCCATGGGTTTTAATTCATATATATACGATAAAAATGATGCAAACACATAATTGATTAGATAATAACCTTAAATACTTCATTTTCAATCATCTATTTGTTTCTCGTTAAAATACTGAGTAAGATGTTGAAAAGGGGAGAAGTTCGGTTTTTATTGCATATATCGACGTTTCAGCCGGATTAGAGTGGTTTTACGTGTACATCTTCCCTCGTTAATATAAACGGAAAATCAAGAACATTATAGTTAATTCTAATGAAAACACATTGTTTTTTATCATTTGTATTGGAAACAACATTGTCACATGTCTTTTCTTGGATCTAAATAATACGAAACCTCGCTCTATGATTTGAAGTTAAAATCCTCAAATATGGTTATATAGTGACTTTTTTCACGTTTTTCATGTAGTTTGATATTACGTAAATATATTCATTTGTACCAATATTTCGATACTATTTCATGTAGTATCACGATATGTGATTTGGCCTTGAAATCTCAGAATTTCGCATAATATTGCATTTTAAGCAAGTTTTCTTGCATTTTGTTTCGTACGGAAAATCATCGAATTTAGCAATATTTTGACGTTTATCATCCCCTTTTCCTTCATGTGATTTAAACAAAATATCAAGAATTAGGCAATATTTTGCCGTTTTCCACGTTTTGTGAATTTTCCGTCCATGGGTATTAATTCATATATATATACGATAAAAATGATGCAAACACATAATTGATTAGATAATAAACTTAAATACTTCATTTTCAATCATCTATTTGTTTCTCGTTAAAATACTGAGTAAGATATTGAAAAGGGGAGAAGTTCGGTTTTTATTGCATATATCGACGTTTCAGCCGGATTAGAGCGGTTTTACGTGTACATCTTCCATCGTTAATATAAACGGAAAATCAAGAACATTATAGTTAATTCTAATGAAAACACATTGTTTTTATCATTTGTATTGGAAACAACATTGTCATATGTCTTTTCTTGGAACTAAATAATAAGAAACCTCGCTCTATGATTTGAAGTTAAAATCCTCAAATATGGTTATATAGTGACTTTTTTCACGTTTTTCATGTAGTTTGATATTACGTAAATATATTCATTTTTACCAATATTTCGATACTATTTCATGTAGTATCACGATATGTGATTTGGCCTTCAAATCTCAGAATTTCGCATAATATTGCATTTTAAGCAAGTTTTCTTGCATTTTGTTTCGTACGAAAAATCATCGAATATAGCAATACTCTGACGTTTATCATCTCCTTTTCCTTTATGTGATTTAAACAAAATATCATCGAATTAGGCAATATTTTGCCGTTTTCCACGTTTTTGTGAATTTTCAGTCCATGGGTTTTAATTCATATATATACGATAAAAATGATGCAAACACATAATTGATTAGATAATAACCTTAAATACTTCATTTTCAATCATCTATTTGTTTCTCGTTAAAATACTGAGTAAGATATTGAAAAGGGGAGAAGTTCGGTTTTTATTGCATATATCGACGTTTCAGCCGGATTAGAGCGGTTTTACGTGTACATCTTCCATCGTTAATATAAACGGAAAATCAAGAACATTATAGTTAATTCTAATGAAAACACATTGTTTTTTATCATTTGTATTGGAAACAACATTGTCATATGTCTTTTCTTGGAACTAAATAATACGAAACCTCGCTCTATGATTTGAAGTTAAAATCCTCAAATATGGTTATATAGTGACTTTTTTCACGTTTTTCATGTAGTTTGATATTACGTAAATATATTCATTTTTACCAATATTTCGATACTATTTCATGTAGTATCACGATATGTGATTTGGCCTTCAAATCTCAGAATTTCGCATAATATTGCATTTTTAAGCAAGTTTTCTTGCATTTTGTTTCGTACGAAAAATCATCGAATATAGCAATATTTTGACGTTTATCATCTTCTTTTCCTTCATGTGATTTAAACAAAATATCATCGAATTAGGCAATATTTTGCCGTTTTCCACGTTTTGGTGAATTTTCAGTCCATGGGTTTTAATTCATATATATACGATAAAAATGATGCAAACACATAATTGATTAGATAATAACCTTAAATACTTCATTTTCAATCATCTATTTGTTTCTCGTTAAAATACTGAGTAAGATGTTGAAAAGGGGAGAAGTTCGGTTTTTATTGCATATATCGACGTTTCAGCCGGATTAGAGTGGTTTTACGTGTACATCTTCCCTCGTTAATATAAACGGAAAATCAAGAACATTATAGTTAATTCTAATGAAAACACATTGTTTTTTATCATTTGTATTGGAAACAACATTGTCACATGTCTTTTCTTGGATCTAAATAATACGAAACCTCGCTCTATGATTTGAAGTTAAAATCCTCAAATATGGTTATATAGTGACTTTTTTCACGTTTTTCATGTAGTTTGATATTACGTAAATATATTCATTTGTACCAATATTTCGATACTATTTCATGTAGTATCACGATATGTGATTTGGCCTTGAAATCTCAGAATTTCGCATAATATTGCATTTTAAGCAAGTTTTCTTGCATTTTGTTTCGTACGGAAAATCATCGAATTTAGCAATATTTTGACGTTTATCATCCCCTTTTCCTTCATGTGATTTAAACAAAATATCAAGAATTAGGCAATATTTTGCCGTTTTCCACGTTTTGTGAATTTTCCGTCCATGGGTATTAATTCATATATATATACGATAAAAATGATGCAAACACATAATTGATTAGATAATAAACTTAAATACTTCATTTTCAATCATCTATTTGTTTCTCGTTAAAATACTGAGTAAGATATTGAAAAGGGGAGAAGTTCGGTTTTTATTGCATATATCGACGTTTCAGCCGGATTAGAGCGGTTTTACGTGTACATCTTCCATCGTTAATATAAACGGAAAATCAAGAACATTATAGTTAATTCTAATGAAAACACATTGTTTTTTATCATTTGTATTGGAAACAACATTGTCATATGTCTTTTCTTGGAACTAAATAATAAGAAACCTCGCTCTATGATTTGAAGTTAAAATCCTCAAATATGGTTATATAGTGACTTTTTTCACGTTTTTCATGTAGTTTGATATTACGTAAATATATTCATTTTTACCAATATTTCGATACTATTTCATGTAGTATCACGATATGTGATTTGGCCTTCAAATCTCAGAATTTCGCATAATATTGCATTTTAAGCAAGTTTTCTTGCATTTTGTTTCGTACGAAAAATCATCGAATATAGCAATACTCTGACGTTTATCATCTCCTTTTCCTTTATGTGATTTAAACAAAATATCATCGAATTAGGCAATATTTTGCCGTTTTCCACGTTTTTGTGAATTTTCAGTCCATGGGTTTTAATTCATATATATACGATAAAAATGATGCAAACACATAATTGATTAGATAATAACCTTAAATACTTCATTTTCAATCATCTATTTGTTTCTCGTTAAAATACTGAGTAAGATATTGAAAAGGGGAGAAGTTCGGTTTTTATTGCATATATCGACGTTTCAGCCGGATTAGAGCGGTTTTACGTGTACATCTTCCATCGTTAATATAAACGGAAAATCAAGAACATTATAGTTAATTCTAATGAAAACACATTGTTTTTTATCATTTGTATTGGAAACAACATTGTCATATGTCTTTTCTTGGAACTAAATAATACGAAACCTCGCTCTATGATTTGAAGTTAAAATCCTCAAATATGGTTATATAGTGACTTTTTTCACGTTTTTCATGTAGTTTGATATTACGTAAATATATTCATTTTTACCAATATTTCGATACTATTTCATGTAGTATCACGATATGTGATTTGGCCTTCAAATCTCAGAATTTCGCATAATATTGCATTTTTAAGCAAGTTTTCTTGCATTTTGTTTCGTACGAAAAATCATCGAATATAGCAATATTTTGACGTTTATCATCTCCTTTTCCTTCATGTGATTTAAACAAAATATCATCGAATTAGGCAATATTTTGCCGTTTTCCACGTTTTGGTGAATTTTCAGTCCATAGTTTTAATTCATATATATACGATAAAAATGATGCAAACACATAATTGATTAGATAATAACCTTAAATACTTCATTTTCAATTATCTATTTGTTTCTCGTTAAAATACTGAGTAAGATGTTGAAAAGGGGAGAAGTTCGGTTTTTATTGCATATATCGACGTTTCAGCCGGATTAGAGCGGTTTTACGTGTACATCTTCCCTCGTTAATATAAACGGAAAATCAAGAACATTATAGTTAATTCTAATGAAAACACATAGTTTTTTATCATTTGTATTTGAAACAACATTGTCATATGTCTTTTCTTGGAACTAAATAATACGAAACCTCGCTCTATGATTTGAAGTTAAAATCCTCAAATATGGTTATATAGAGACTTTTTTCACGTTTTTCATGTAGTTTGATATTACGTAAATATATTAATTTTTACCAATATTTCGATACTATTTCATGTAGTATCACGATATGTGATTTGGCCTTGAAATCTCAGAATTTCGCATAATATTGCATTTTAAGCAAGTTTTCTTGCATTTTGTTTCGTACGAAAAATCATCGAATTTAGCAATATTTTGACGTTTATCATCCTCTTTTCCTTCATGTGATTTAAACAAAATATCATCGAATTAGGCAATATTTTGCCGTTTTCCACGTTTTTGTGAATTTTCAGTCCATGGGTATTAATTCATATATATACGATAAAAATGATGCAAACACATAATTGATTAGATAATAACCTTAAATACTTCATTTTCAATCATCTATTTGTTTCTCGTTAAAATACTGAGTAAGATATTGAAAAGGGGAGAAGTTCGGTTTTTATTGCATATATCGACGTTTCAGCCGGATTAGAGCGGTTTTACGTGTACATCTTCCATCGTTAATATAAACGGAAAATCAAGAACATTATAGTTAATTCTAATGAAAACACATTGTTTTTTATCATTTGTATTGGAAACAACATTGTCATATGTCTTTTCTTGGAACTAAATAATACGAAACCTCGCTCTATGATTTGAAGTTAAAATCCTCAAATATGGTTATATAGTGACTTTTTTCACGTTTTTCATGTAGTTTGATATTACGTAAATATATTCATTTTTACCAATATTTCGATACTATTTCATGTAGTATCACGATATGTGATTTGGCCTTCAAATCTCAGAATTTCGCATAATATTGCATTTTTAAGCAAGTTTTCTTGCATTTTGTTTCGTACGAAAAATCATCGAATATAGCAATATTTTGACGTTTATCATCTTCTTTTCCTTCATGTGATTTAAACAAAATATCATCGAATTAGGCAATATTTTGCCGTTTTCCACGTTTTGGTGAATTTTCAGTCCATGGGTTTTAATTCATATATATACGATAAAAATGATGCAAACACATAATTGATTAGATAATAACCTTAAATACTTCATTTTCAATCATCTATTTGTTTCTCGTTAAAATACTGAGTAAGATGTTGAAAAGGGGAGAAGTTCGGTTTTTATTGCATATATCGACGTTTCAGCCGGATTAGAGTGGTTTTACGTGTACATCTTCCCTCGTTAATATAAACGGAAAATCAAGAACATTATAGTTAATTCTAATGAAAACACATTGTTTTTTATCATTTGTATTGGAAACAACATTGTCACATGTCTTTTCTTGGATCTAAATAATACGAAACCTCGCTCTATGATTTGAAGTTAAAATCCTCAAATATGGTTATATAGTGACTTTTTTCACGTTTTTCATGTAGTTTGATATTACGTAAATATATTCATTTGTACCAATATTTCGATACTATTTCATGTAGTATCACGATATGTGATTTGGCCTTGAAATCTCAGAATTTCGCATAATATTGCATTTTAAGCAAGTTTTCTTGCATTTTGTTTCGTACGGAAAATCATCGAATTTAGCAATATTTTGACGTTTATCATCCCCTTTTCCTTCATGTGATTTAAACAAAATATCAAGAAATAGGCAATATTTTGCCGTTTTCCACGTTTTGTGAATTTTCCGTCCATGGGTATTAATTCATATATATATACGATAAAAATGATGCAAACACATAATTGATTAGATAATAAACTTAAATACTTCATTTTCAATCATCTATTTGTTTCTCGTTAAAATACTGAGTAAGATATTGAAAAGGGGAGAAGTTCGGTTTTTATTGCATATATCGACGTTTCAGCCGGATTAGAGCGGTTTTACGTGTACATCTTCCATCGTTAATATAAACGGAAAATCAAGAACATTATAGTTAATTCTAATGAAAACACATTGTTTTTATCATTTGTATTGGAAACAACATTGTCATATGTCTTTTCTTGGAACTAAATAATAAGAAACCTCGCTCTATGATTTGAAGTTAAAATCCTCAAATATGGTTATATAGTGACTTTTTTCACGTTTTTCATGTAGTTTGATATTACGTAAATATATTCATTTTTACCAATATTTCGATACTATTTCATGTAGTATCACGATATGTGATTTGGCCTTCAAATCTCAGAATTTCGCATAATATTGCATTTTAAGCAAGTTTTCTTGCATTTTGTTTCGTACGAAAAATCATCGAATATAGCAATACTCTGACGTTTATCATCTCCTTTTCCTTTATGTGATTTAAACAAAATATCATCGAATTAGGCAATATTTTGCCGTTTTCCACGTTTTTGTGAATTTTCAGTCCATGGGTTTTAATTCATATATATACGATAAAAATGATGCAAACACATAATTGATTAGATAATAACCTTAAATACTTCATTTTCAATCATCTATTTGTTTCTCGTTAAAATACTGAGTAAGATATTGAAAAGGGGAGAAGTTCGGTTTTTATTGCATATATCGACGTTTCAGCCGGATTAGAGCGGTTTTACGTGTACATCTTCCATCGTTAATATAAACGGAAAATCAAGAACATTATAGTTAATTCTAATGAAAACACATTGTTTTTTATCATTTGTATTGGAAACAACATTGTCATATGTCTTTTCTTGGAACTAAATAATACGAAACCTCGCTCTATGATTTGAAGTTAAAATCCTCAAATATGGTTATATAGTGACTTTTTTCACGTTTTTCATGTAGTTTGATATTACGTAAATATATTCATTTTTACCAATATTTCGATACTATTTCATGTAGTATCACGATATGTGATTTGGCCTTCAAATCTCAGAATTTCGCATAATATTGCATTTTTAAGCAAGTTTTCTTGCATTTTGTTTCGTACGAAAAATCATCGAATATAGCAATATTTTGACGTTTATCATCTCCTTTTCCTTCATGTGATTTAAACAAAATATCATCGAATTAGGCAATATTTTGCCGTTTTCCACGTTTTGGTGAATTTTCAGTCCATAGTTTTAATTCATATATATACGATAAAAATGATGCAAACACATAATTGATTAGATAATAACCTTAAATACTTCATTTTCAATTATCTATTTGTTTCTCGTTAAAATACTGAGTAAGATGTTGAAAAGGGGAGAAGTTCGGTTTTTATTGCATATATCGACGTTTCAGCCGGATTAGAGCGGTTTTACGTGTACATCTTCCCTCGTTAATATAAACGGAAAATCAAGAACATTATAGTTAATTCTAATGAAAACACATAGTTTTTTATCATTTGTATTTGAAACAACATTGTCATATGTCTTTTCTTGGAACTAAATAATACGAAACCTCGCTCTATGATTTGAAGTTAAAATCCTCAAATATGGTTATATAGAGACTTTTTTCACGTTTTTCATGTAGTTTGATATTACGTAAATATATTAATTTTTACCAATATTTCGATACTATTTCATGTAGTATCACGATATGTGATTTGGCCTTGAAATCTCAGAATTTCGCATAATATTGCATTTTAAGCAAGTTTTCTTGCATTTTGTTTCGTACGAAAAATCATCGAATTTAGCAATATTTTGACGTTTATCATCCTCTTTTCCTTCATGTGATTTAAACAAAATATCATCGAATTAGGCAATATTTTGCCGTTTTCCACGTTTTTGTGAATTTTCAGTCCATGGGTATTAATTCATATATATACGATAAAAATGATGCAAACACATAATTGATTAGATAATAACCTTAAATACTTCATTTTCAATCATCTATTTGTTTCTCGTTAAAATACTGAGTAAGATGTTGAAAAGGGGAGAAGTTCGGTTTTTATTGCATATATCGACGTTTCAGCCGGATTAGAGTGGTTTTACGTGTACATCTTCCCTCGTTAATATAAACGGAAAATCAAGAACATTATAGTTAATTCTAATGAAAACACATTGTTTTTTATCATTTGTATTGGAAACAACATTGTCATATGTCTTTTCCTGGAACTAAATAATACGAAACCTCGCTCTATGATTTGAAGTTGAAATCCTCAAATATGGTTATATAGTGACTTTTTTCACGTTTTTCATGTAGTTTGATATTACGTAAATATATTCATTTTTACCAATATTTCGATACTATTTCATGTAGTATCACGATATGTGATTTGGCCTTGAAATCTCAGAATTTCGCATAATATTGCATTTTAAGCAAGTTTTCTTGCATTTTGTTTCGTACGAAAAATCATCGAATTTAGCAATATTTTGACGTTTATCATCCTCTTTTCCTTCATGTGATTTAAACAAAATATCATCGAATTAGGCAATATTTTGCCGTTTTCCACGTTTTTGTGAATTTTCAGTCCATGGGTATTAATTCATATATATACGATAAAAATGATGCAAACACATAATTGATTAGATAATAACCTTAAATACTTCATTTTCAATCATCTATTTGTTTCTCGTTAAAATACTGAGTAAGATGTTGACAAGGGGAGAAGTTCGGTTTTTATTGCATATATCGACGTTTCAGCCGGATTAGAGTGGTTTTACGTGTACATCTTCCCTCGTTAATATAAACGGAAAATCAAGAACATTATAGTTAATTCTAATGAAAACACATTGTTTTTTATCATTTGTATTGGAAACAACATTGTCATATGTCTTTTCTTGGAACTAAATAATACGAAACCTCGCTCTATGATTTGAAGTTGAAATCCTCAAATATGGTTATATAGTGACTTTTTTCACGTTTTTCATGTAGTTTGATATTACGTAAATATATTCATTTTTACCAATATTTCGATACTATTTCATGTAGTATCACGATATGTGATTTGGCCTTAAAATCTCAGAATTTCGCATAATATTGCATTTTAAGCAAGTTTTCTTGCATTTTGTTTCGTACGGAAAATCATCGAATTTATCAATATTTTGACGTTTATCATCCCTTTTCCTTCATGTGATTTAAACAAAATATCATCGAATTAGGCAATATTTTGCCGTTTTCCACGTTTTTGTGAATTTTCAGACCATGGGTATTAATTCATATATATACGATAAAAATGATGCAAACACATAATTGATTAGATAATAACCTTAAATACTTCATTTTCAATCATCTATTTGTTTCTCGTTAAAATACTGAGTAAGATGTTGAAAAGGGGAGAAGTTCGGTTTTTATTGCATATATCGACGTTTCAGCCGGATTAGAGCGGTTTTACGTGTACATCTTCCATCGTTAATATAAACGGAAAATCAAGAACATTATAGTTAATTCTAATGAAAACACATTGTTTTTTATCATTTGTATTGGAAACAACATTGTCATATGTCTTTTCTTGGATCTAAATAATACGAAACCTCGCTCTATGATTTGAAGTTAAAATCCTCAAATATGGTTATATAGTGACTTTTTTCACGTTTTTCATGTAGTTTGATATTACGTAAATATATTCATTTTTACCAATATTTCGATACTATTTCATGTAGTATCACGATATGTGATTTGGCCTTCAAATCTCAGAATTTCGCATAATATTGCATTTTAAGCAAGTTTTCTTGCATTTTGTTTCGTACGAAAAATCATCGAATTTATCAATATTTTGACGTTTATCATCTCCTTTTCCTTCATGTGATTTAAACAAAATATCAAAGAATTAGGCAATATTTTGCCGTTTTCCACGTTTTGTGAATTTTCCGTCCATGGGTATTAATTCATATATATATACGATAAAAATGATGCAAACACATAATTGATTAGATAATAACCTTAAATACTTCATATTGAATCATCTATTTGTTTCTCGTTAAAATACTGAGTAAGATATTGAAAAGGGGAGAAGTTCGGTTTTTATTGCATATATCGACGTTTCAGCCGGATTAGAGCGGTTTTACGTGTACATCTTCCCTCGTTAATATAAACGGAAAATCAAGAACATTATAGTTAATTCTAATGAAAACACATTGTTTTTTATCATTTGTATTTGAAACAACATTGTCATATGTCTTTTCTTGGAACTAAATAATACGAAACCTCGCTCTATGATTTGAAGTTAAAATCCTCAAATATGGTTATATAGAGACTTTTTTCACGTTTTTCATGTAGTTTGATATTACGTAAATATATTAATTTTTACCAATATTTCGATACTATTTCATGTAGTATCACGATATGTGATTTGGCCTTGAAATCTCAGAATTTCGCATAATATTGCATTTTAAGCAAGTTTTCTTGCATTTTGTTTCGTACGAAAAATCATCGAATTTAGCAATATTTTGACGTTTATCATCCTCTTTTCCTTCATGTGATTTAAACAAAATATCATCGAATTAGGCAATATTTTGCCGTTTTCCGCGTTTTTGTGAATTTTCAGTCCATGGGTATTAATTCATATATATACGATAAAAATGATGCAAACACATAATTGATTAGATAATAACCTTAAATACTTCATTTTCAATCATCTATTTGTTTCTCGTTAAAATACTGAGTAAGATGTTGAAAAGGGGGAGAAGTTCGGTTTTTATTGCATATATCGACGTTTCAGCCAGATTAGAGTGGTTTTACGTGTACATCTTCCCTCGTTAATATAAACGGAAAATCAAGAACATTATAGTTAATTCTAATGAAAACACATTGTTTTTTATCATTTGTATTGGAAACAACATTGTCATATGTCTTTTCTTGGAACTAAATAATACGAAACCTCGCTCTATGATTTGAAGTTGAAATCCTCAAATATGGTTATATAGTGACTTTTTTCACGTTTTTCATGTAGTTTGATATTACGTAAATATATTCATTTTTACCAATATTTCGATACTATTTCATGTAGTATCACGATATGTGATTTGGCCTTGAAATCTCAGAATTTCGCATAATATTGCATTTTAAGCAAGTTTTCTTGCATTTTGTTTCGTACGGAAAATCATCGAATTTAGCAATATTTTGACGTTTATCATCCCTTTTCCTTCATGTGATTTAAACAAAATATCATCGAATTAGGCAATATTTTGCCGTTTTCCACGTTTTTGTGAATTTTCAGTCCATGGGTATTAATTCATATATATACGATAAAAATGATGCAAACACATAATTGATTAGATAATAACCTTAAATACTTCATTTTCAATCATCTATTTGTTTCTCGTTAAAATACTGAGTAAGATGTTGAAAAGGGGAGAAGTTCGGTTTTTATTGCATATATCGACGTTTCAGCCGGATTAGAGCGGTTTTACGTGTACATCTTCCATCGTTAATATAAACGGAAAATCAAGAACATTATAGTTAATTCTAATGAAAACACATTGTTTTTTATCATTTGTATTGGAAACAACATTGTCATATGTCTTTTCTTGGAACTAAATAATACGAAACCTCGCTCTATGATTTGAAGTTAAAATCCTCAAATATGGTTATATAGTGACTTTTTTCACGTTTTCATGTAGTTTGATATTACGTAAATATATTCATTTTTACCAATATTTCGATACTATTTCATGTAGTATCACGATATGTGATTTGGCCTTCAAATCTCAGAATTTCGCATAATATTGCATTTTTAAGCAAGTTTTCTTGCATTTTGTTTCGTACGAAAAATCATCGAATATAGCAATATTTTGACGTTTATCATCTCCTTTTCCTTCATGTGATTTAAACAAAATATCATCGAATTAGGCAATATTTTGCCGTTTTCCACGTTTTGGTGAATTTTCAGTCCATAGTTTTAATTCATATATATACGATAAAAATGATGCAAACACATAATTGATTAGATAATAACCTTAAATACTTCATTTTCAATTATCTATTTGTTTCTCGTTAAAATACTGAGTAAGATGTTGAAAAGGGGAGAAGTTCGGTTTTTATTGCATATATCGACGTTTCAGCCGGATTAGAGCGGTTTTACGTGTACATCTTCCCTCGTTAATATAAACGGAAAATCAAGAACATTATAGTTAATTCTAATGAAAACACATAGTTTTTTATCATTTGTATTTGAAACAACATTGTCATATGTCTTTTCTTGGAACTAAATAATACGAAACCTCGCTCTATGATTTGAAGTTAAAATCCTCAAATATGGTTATATAGAGACTTTTTTCACGTTTTTCATGTAGTTTGATATTACGTAAATATATTAATTTTTACCAATATTTCGATACTATTTCATGTAGTATCACGATATGTGATTTGGCCTTGAAATCTCAGAATTTCGCATAATATTGCATTTTAAGCAAGTTTTCTTGCATTTTGTTTCGTACGAAAAATCATCGAATTTAGCAATATTTTGACGTTTATCATCCTCTTTTCCTTCATGTGATTTAAACAAAATATCATCGAATTAGGCAATATTTTGCCGTTTTCCACGTTTTTGTGAATTTTCAGTCCATGGGTATTAATTCATATATATACAATAAAAATGATGCAAACACATAATTGATTAGATAATAACCTTAAATACTTCATTTTCAATCATCTATTTGTTTCTCGTTAAAATACTGAGTAAGATGTTGACAAGGGGAGAAGTTCGGTTTTTATTGCATATATCGACGTTTCAGCCGGATTAGAGTGGTTTTACGTGTACATCTTCCCTCGTTAATATAAACGGAAAATCAAGAACATTATAGTTAATTCTAATGAAAACACATTGTTTTTTATCATTTGTATTGGAAACAACATTGTCATATGTCTTTTCTTGGATCTAAATAATACGAAACCTCGCTCTATGATTTGAAGTTAAAATCCTCAAATATGGTTATATAGTGACTTTTTTCACGTTTTTCATGTAGTTTGATATTACGTAAATATATTCATTTTTACCAATATTTCGATACTATTTCATGTAGTATCACGATATGTGATTTGGCCTTCAAATCTCAGAATTTCGCATAATATTGCATTTTAAGCAAGTTTTCTTGCATTTTGTTTCGTACGAAAAATCATCGAATTTATCAATATTTTGACGTTTATCATCTCCTTTTCCTTCATGTGATTTAAACAAAATATCAAAGAATTAGGCAATATTTTGCCGTTTTCCACGTTTTGTGAATTTTCCGTCCATGGGTATTAATTCATATATATATACGATAAAAATGATGCAAACACATAATTGATTAGATAATAACCTTAAATACTTCATATTGAATCATCTATTTGTTTCTCGTTAAAATACTGAGTAAGATATTGAAAAGGGGAGAAGTTCGGTTTTTATTGCATATATCGACGTTTCAGCCGGATTAGAGCGGTTTTACGTGTACATCTTCCCTCGTTAATATAAACGGAAAATCAAGAACATTATAGTTAATTCTAATGAAAACACATTGTTTTTTATCATTTGTATTTGAAACAACATTGTCATATGTCTTTTCTTGGAACTAAATAATACGAAACCTCGCTTTATGATTTGAAGTTAAATCCTCAAATATGGTTATATAGAGACTTTTTTCACGTTTTTCATGTAGTTTGATATTACGTAAATATATTAATTTTTACCAATATTTCAATACTATTTCATGTAGTATCACGATATGTGATTTGGCCTTGAAATCTCAGAATTTCGCATAATATTGCATTTTAAGCAAGTTTTCTTGCATTTTGTTTCGTACGAAAAATCATCGAATTTAGCAATATTTTGACGTTTATCATCCTCTTTTCCTTCATGTGATTTAAACAAAATATCATCGAATTAGGCAATATTTTGCCGTTTTCCGCGTTTTTGTGAATTTTCAGTCCATGGGTATTAATTCATATATATACGATAAAAATGATGCAAACACATAATTGATTAGATAATAACCTTAAATACTTCATTTTCAATCATCTATTTGTTTCTCGTTAAAATACTGAGTAAGATGTTGAAAAGGGGAGAAGTTCGGTTTTTATTGCATATATCGACGTTTCAGCCAGATTAGAGTGGTTTTACGTGTACATCTTCCCTCGTTAATATAAACGGAAAATCAAGAACATTATAGTTAATTCTAATGAAAACACATTGTTTTTTATCATTTGTATTGGAAACAACATTGTCATATGTCTTTTCTTGGAACTAAATAATACGAAACCTCGCTCTATGATTTGAAGTTGAAATCCTCAAATATGGTTATATAGTGACTTTTTTCACGTTTTTCATGTAGTTTGATATTACGTAAATATATTCATTTTTACCAATATTTCGATACTATTTCATGTAGTATCACGATATGTGATTTGGCCTTGAAATCTCAGAATTTCGCATAATATTGCATTTTAAGCAAGTTTTCTTGCATTTTGTTTCGTACGGAAAATCATCGAATTTAGCAATATTTTGACGTTTATCATCCCTTTTCCTTCATGTGATTTAAACAAAATATCATCGAATTAGGCAATATTTTGCCGTTTTCCACGTTTTTGTGAATTTTCAGTCCATGGGTATTAATTCATATATATACGATAAAAATGATGCAAACACATAATTGATTAGATAATAACCTTAAATACTTCATTTTCAATCATCTATTTGTTTCTCGTTAAAATACTGAGTAAGATGTTGAAAAGGGGAGAAGTTCGGTTTTTATTGTATATATCGACGTTTCAGCCGGATTAGAGCGGTTTTACGTGTACATCTTCCATCGTTAATATAAACGGAAAATCAAGAACATTATAGTTAATTCTAATGAAAACACATTGTTTTTTATCATTTGTATTGGAAACAACATTGTCATATGTCTTTTCTTGGATCTAAATAATACGAAACCTCGCTCTATGATTTGAAGTTAAAATCCTCAAATATGGTTATATAGTGACTTTTTTCATGTAGTTTGATATTACGTAAATATATTCATTTTTACCAATATTTCGATACTATTTCATGTAGTATCACGATATGTGATTTGGCCTTGAAATCTCAGAATTTCGCATAATATTGCATTTTAAGCAAGTTTTCTTGCATTTTGTTTCGTACGGAAAATCATCGAATTTAGCAATATTTTGACGTTTATCATCCCTTTTCCTTCATGTGATTTAAACAAAATATCATCGAATTAGGCAATATTTTGCCGTTTTCCACGTTTTTGTGAATTTTCAGTCCATGGGTATTAATTCATATATATACGATAAAAATGATGCAAACACATAATTGATTAGATAATAACCTTAAATACTTCATTTTCAATCATCTATTTGTTTCTCGTTAAAATACTGAGTAAGATGTTGAAAAGGGGAGAAGTTCGGTTTTTATTGCATATATCGACGTTTCAGCCGGATTAGAGCGGTTTTACGTGTACATCTTCCATCGTTAATATAAACGGAAAATCAAGAACATTATAGTTAATTCTAATGAAAACACATTGTTTTTTATCATTTGTATTGGAAACAACATTGTCATATGTCTTTTCTTGGATCTAAATAATACGAAACCTCGCTCTATGATTTGAAGTTAAAATCCTCAAATATGGTTATATAGTGACTTTTTTCACGTTTTTCATGTAGTTTGATATTACGTAAATATATTCATTTGTACCAATATTTCGCTACTATTTCATGTAGTATCACGATATGTGATTTGGCCTTGAAATCTCAGAATTTCGCATAATATTGCATTTTAAGCAAGTTTTCTTGCATTTTGTTTCGTACGGAAAATCATCGAATTTAGCAATATTTTGACGTTTATCATCCCCTTTTCCTTCATGTGATTTAAACAAAATATCAAGAATTAGGCAATATTTTGCCGTTTTCCACGTTTTGTGAATTTTCCGTCCATGGGTATTAATTCATATATATATACGATAAAAATGATGCAAACACATAATTGATTAGATAATAAACTTAAATACTTCATTTTCAATCATCTATTTGTTTCTCGTTAAAATACTGAGTAAGATATTGAAAAGGGGAGAAGTTCGGTTTTTATTGCATATATCGACGTTTCAGCCGGATTAGAGCGGTTTTACGTATACATCTTCCATCGTTAATATAAACGGAAAATCAAGAACATTATAGTTAATTCTAATGAAAACACATTGTTTTTATCATTTGTATTGGAAACAACATTGTCATATGTCTTTTCTTGGAACTAAATAATAAGAAACCTCGCTCTATGATTTGAAGTTAAAATCCTCAAATATGGTTATATAGTGAC
>NC_091231.1:22649712-22676124 GCF_040958095.1 Procambarus clarkii | reverse complement strand
ACCAAATCACCTCATTCTTTGGGGCACACGTGAGGAACACAAATGCGAACAAGCCTGAATGGTCCCCAGGACAATATGCAACTGAAAACTCACACCCCAGAAGTGACTCGAACCCATACTCCCAGAAGCAACGCAACTGGTATGTACAAGACGCCTTAATCCACTTGACCATCACGACCGGACATAATGAGGTGATAGCCGAGGCTATTTGAACCACCCCACCGCCGACACTCGGATAGTAATCTTGGGCATAGCATTTTACCAAATCACCTCATTCTTTGGGGCACACGTGAGGAACACAAATGCGAACAAGCCTGAATGGTCCCCAGGACAATATGCAACTGAAAACTCACACCCGTTGCGTACATACCAGTTGCGTTGCTTCTGGGAGTATGGGTTCGAGTCACTTCTGGGGTGTGAGTTTTCAGTTGCATATTGTCCTGGGGACCATTCAGGCTTGTTCGCATTTGTGTTCCTCACGTGTGCCCCAAAGAATGAGGTGTTTTGGTAAAATGCTATGCCCAAGATTACTATCCGAGTGCCGGCGGTGGGGTGGTTCAAATAGCCTCGGCTATCACCTCATTATGTCCGGTCGTGATGGTCAAGTGGATTAAGGCGTCTTGTACATACCAGTTGCGTTGCTTCTGGGAGTATGGGTTCAGTCACATCTGGGGTGTGAGTTTTCAGTTGCATATTGTCCTGGGGACCATTCAGGCTTGTTCGCATTTGTGTTCCTCACGTGTGCCCCAAAGAATGAGGTGATTTGGTAAAATGCTATGCCCAAGATTACTATCCGAGTGCCGGCGGTGGGGTGGTTCAAATAGCCTCGGCTATCACCTCATTATGTCCGGTCGTGATGGTCAAGTGGATTAAGGCGTCTTGTACATACCAGTTGCGTTGCTTCTGGGAGTATGGGTTCGAGTCACTTCTGGGGTGTGAGTTTTCAGTTATATAATATATATATATATATATATATATATATATATATATATATATATATATATATATATATATGCTTTCATTCTCTCTAGAGATAATATGTTTTTTTTTTTTTTACAGTTGACACACCACTGTGCATAGATTTGGCATCCAGCAGCGCTGAGAGCAGCAGCAGTGAGAGCGACACAGCCAACTCAGCAGAGAGGACATTACCCACATCCGGCTCTCACCCCTCAACTCACAGGGAAGGAGGGCTCGTTCACGCGCTCACTCAACCCCCCGTTCCTCCCCCAGCCCCATACCCCAATGAATCAGCGACAGCTACAGCAGCAGCAGCAGCAACAGCAGCAGCAACAGCAGCAGCAGCAGCAGCAGCAACAGCAACAGTATCACAAACCGTGAGAATAACCTTGACTCAGACGACGACAGCTCAGCAGACCTTGACCTTGACTCGTCAGCGTCTGTCAATTCTGTCTGGTTAGCACCGTCTGGCGTAATAGCTGACCGTGCAGTGTCGCCCATTCATCTCGGAGGGGGACTATCACCACCCCCTACCCCTCCCAGCCCTCTCCCATCACCCCCACCACCTCTCTCTCCCTCTCCCCCACCTGCCCTAGAAATTCAACCTCAGCTACTGGATCGAATTGATAACTATAATGGCAGTTATGTTCGGCTTTCATTCTCCATACCAGAACATGTTAACACCTCCCCAGGACTCTATCTGAGAACATACATTGATTTTTTCATTAATGAGATACGCGCCCTTTTCTCTCCACAACACCCATCACTCCTAATTTACCCAGACATCACTCTAATTGTGCGGAATTTAAATGTACACCAAGACGGGGAGGATAATCTATTGGATCCTATAAATAACGATGGCTTTCCCATACGGTGTGAGGGGCGGAGAATTACTCTTGAGGAAGTAGAAACTCTTATTGATTTTTGGGCTGACGAATTGACCGGGAAAATATCCCAGTACCTGGAAGAGAGGGAGGGGTCTAATGTCTTGGTTGAGCGGCTCACCGGGTTTTACATTAACTGTGGTCAGATTGAACACCCGATAAGATTAGGCTCGCATGTAGACTATCCTGAAGGCTTGCGTGGAAAGCAGTTGGTTTTCAATCCAGAGGGAGA
Organism: Procambarus clarkii; assembly: GCF_040958095.1. Classification (NCBI taxonomy): domain Eukaryota; kingdom Metazoa; phylum Arthropoda; class Malacostraca; order Decapoda; family Cambaridae; genus Procambarus; species Procambarus clarkii. Next base: position 22,674,048 of record NC_091231.1, on the reverse strand, counting down.
GGCTGATATTTGCCTTATGCAGTGTGTTGCTGCTTATAAATGTTTAGCTAAGGGGATGCGACTAGGTAATATTCGCGCTAGATCTGTGAATGCTAGTTGGTGTCTCAGACACATGAATTGGCCAGCAGATGTCAATTCTGCAGTAACAATCGAGGATATTCACAAGGTAGAGAAAATGAATAAAGTCAGTATATTCATCTATTCACTAGAAAGAGATGAAAATGCTAGACAACATCGACACTACATTACACTAGCTAGGAAGGGAAGAAGGGGATATACAGATGTCATACCATTGCTGCTGTTGGAAGCTCAACACTTAGTATTAATTAAGGATTTTAACCAATATGTACGTAATATGCGAGGTCATGGAGATCTAATCCCAAGTCATCACAGCTTGTCATTGTTGTTTGATATCACTCCCAGCAGATCACATGCAGAGCCATGAAAGTACATGCAAAATACATCAGACTCTCAAATTCTACCCACCAGAGAGGAAGATTACTTTTCGTAACTATGGACGGGGATATGGTCCTAGTCACATGTGCTTTTATGACTTTGAGTGCATGTTAGACCGCTCGAACCCTAAGGGAATGATAGAAACACGTCACAACGCAGTGGCGTATGCGTACATCATCATTGACAGACAGATGAATATTGTTGAGAAAGATACTTATTTGGGTAAAGATGCAGTCAATCACTTTGTAACCACGCTAGAAGCGTCATGGGCTAGAATCAAGAAGGGGTTAGTATCCTATGAACTTCACATGTCTCAGCAACAACAGGCAATATTTGAGACAAAAACTGCCTGTGAACTCTGTGATGAACCTTTTAACGGAGAAGATGTAATCAAAGTCCATCATCACGACCACACAGTAAGATTCCACAATTATCAAGCAGCTTACTGTGATAGATGTAATTTGCAGTGTGTAAATTCATACAAGTTCCTATACACTTTTTCCCACAACGCTTCCTATGATTTAGGAGTAATCCTAAACGAGATGAGAGATTGACCAGGAAGTGAAATAGATATATTAGCTAAGGATGGATTTAAATTTATGAAAGTTGATTTGAACAACTTAAGATTTTTGGATAGTTTAGCCCTTCTCAACGGCTCGCTAGGAAGAATAGCCAAGGATCATATTGATAGTGGGAAACCTACCACATTCACTTTGGCTATGTTAAAAGGTGTAAATAAAGCGGCCATCCCAAAACTGCTCAAGGGTAAACAATCATTCTGCTATGATTATTTATCCTCTATGAGTGTGTTAGATGAACCACACCTTCCTTCTCGTGATAAGTTTTACAATACACTAAAAGACGAAGAGTTGTCAGAAAAAGATTATAAACAAGCCTTAGAAATTTTTGATTTGGCTAAATGTCGCAACATAGGGGAGTATCTGCTCCTTTACCTCAAAGTGGACACAGGATTGCTAGCTGATGTGTTCACAGTCTGGCGAGATACCATGCTTGCTCTCTACAAATTAGACATTTCCCACTACATTTCTTTACCCTCATTTGCTTGGGATGCATTCTTGCTTAAATCGAAAGTTGAACTTGATGTTGTGTCAGACCCATTGTTATATGATTTACTTCGTCGGAATCTCCGAGATGGGTTCACAAGTATAACGAGACAGTACACGAATGTGGAGAACCAGCACACAGGCTTAGATCTAGGGGAAGATAGTAGCTACATCATTTACCTAGATTTTAACAGTCTTTACGGGGCGTGTATGACTGAACTGCTCCCTCGTGGCGGGATTCGGAAACTGACACACAATGAGCGTGACGTGCTGCTAGAGCAAGGCTTGGAGAATATCCCATGTGACGGGTCCAAGGGGTATTGGGTGTTGTGTGATACACTCCAGGTCCGACCTGAGGTAGCTAGGTATACAGATGAACTGCCCCTAGTTCTTTCGCATTCTTGCATTACTGAGGAACACATTTCACCCTACAGTAAGAATATTCTTACAGAAGAAAGTCGCGGTCTGCCTAAAAACAACACTAAATTAATTGCTTCTCACCTTCCTCAGAAAGACTACCTCGTTAGTCTGGACTTGTTACAGTTGCTCATGCGTGTTGGATTAGAGGTAGCTAAAGTTCATGACATCTACGAATTCGAGCAGGAGAGCTACCTTAAAGACTTCATTGAAACCAATGTTCGTGAACGTGCCAGTACCAAATGCGCGATAAAAAAAAGGCTTTCAAACTCGTATCAAACTCTATATATGGAAAGAGTCTCACAGATGTATCTAAATATGGGAACAAAAACTATTTGGTCACAGATCGTAGACATTTCCTGAAACATGCTCGAAACCCATTCTTCAAGCGGAGTCTTTTGTTAAGTAAGGATCGTGTGATATGTACTATCAAGTAGAAGTCTCTCCTAGTCAACACTCCTACGTATCTGGGTTATCATATACTTCAAATTGCTAAGAGGCGGCTCTATGAGTTCTGGTATGATGTTGTCAAACCCGCGTACGGGGATAAAGTGAGTCTGTTATATACAGACACAGACTCTTTCATCATTAAACTTGACTGTCAGGATGTGTTTGAAGAGTTGAATAAGTCTCCTCTCTTCGACTGTATGGATTTTAGTAATTTTAATGACACACATCCATCCTACTCTAAAGCGCGAGAAGGTGAACTAGGATTGCTCAAGTCTGAAATAGGCTCTAAGATTATTAACCAGTTAATTGTTCTCAGACCTAAAACATATTCGTTCACCACTCATGATGGAGAGCACACTTGTAAGTGTAAAGGCGTACCATACCACCTACAAGAGAAACTCTCACACGACTCGTTTCAGCATACTCTTGAAACAAACACTTCAATCAGGTATGTGTCGAGATCTATACGCAACGTGCAAGGAAAGATTTGTACATGTCGCAGTACCTGCAGAGGATTGTCAGCATTTGATGATAAACGCTACATTTTAAGCCCCACAGAGTCCCTAGCATATGGTCATCCTGATATTCCCAATAACAATGATGACGAGATGGATGTAGAAGTGGGAGAGGAGGAGATGGAAGAAGTGTTTATGGAGGAGGATGTAGAGCAAGCACAGAGACTCTACCCAATATTCAGCCCCTGGAGCAAACGCGATGCTACAGCTCAGAAACTATTCAACCCTCGCTAGATTTTATGTGGTACAATTGTTAGTTAGTATTAAGATGGATGCCCCATATGACTAGAACTATTTATACTAAATGATTAGGATGATTAATATTATTGTTTGTGAACTGTAAGAACTATGATTAGTTTTAAAATAGGATGTTTAATATTATTGTTTGTGAACTGTAAGAACTATGATTAGTTTTAAAAAATAGGATGTTTAATATTATTGTTTGTGAACTGTAAGAACTATGATTAGTTTTAAAAATAGGATGTTTAATATTATTGTTTGTGAACTGTAAGAACTATGATTAGTTTTAAAAATAGAATGTTTAATATTATTGTTTGTGAACTGTAAGAACTATGATTAGTTTTAAAAAATGTTATTGCTGTACATAAAATATGTGAATAAACACCTGTAAATGACTATGATTGTATAAATACCACCTCAGTTCCTTAGTTTTTAGCAGTCTTAACGAAGCATTAATCATGGACAGTTCCTATGATATAATCCATGAGGAACAACTAGATATTTTCAGAGAACCATCTCGTGTTATTATTGCTGGTTATTCAAACAGTGGAAAATCCTACTTGTGCAGTAAACTTGTAAGGAAGTATCAACAAAAGTTCTCCTCAATAATCATATGCGGAGGAGGTTACTCTGAATTACGATCAGATCCACAAATTAAAGGGAAGCTGATCGAGCATTCAACCATTATTGATCCTGTGGAAGAGCGAGTAGATAATGACTCGCATATCTTAGTAATCTATGATGACCTTTTTACAGAGTCTGCGAATTCAAAAATCGTATCAGATATCTAGGGGTCGACATTTCATGGTTTCCGTCATATTGATTACTCAAAATATATTTTTTCCTGGTAAATATTCGAGGAATATTAGTTTAAATGCTTCTCATTTCATATTGGTTAAATCACAAGACCTGTCACAAATTGAAACACTCGGACGACAAATATTTGGGAAAGTGGATTCAAAGAAATTTGTAGAGTTATATAAGCAAGTTATTAGCCAACCCTACGGATATTTGCTAGTAGATCTGGGCTCGAACACTCCATCTACGATAACATTACGCGGTAATATTGTTCACGAACCGCCCTATGAGATAGTTTACCAATGGTGAGCAAGAAAGATGTACTGGAACGAGTATATAATGACCCCTCATCTAGCGGTGGGCTTGGAGGGGTACAGAGATTGTATAAGGCCGCCAAATTAATTAACTCTAGTATAACTCTAGCCGATGTAAAGGACTATCTGAAAAGCTCTGACTCCTATACGTTGCATTATTTACAACCACATAAATTCCCTCGGCGTCGGGTGTTAAGCCCTAAACCACGACTATTTCAAGCTATAGACTTGGCCGAGATGAGTTTATTGGACAAACATAATGACGGAGTGAAATATTTACTCGTATGTGTAGATATTTTCTCCAGGTATGCCCAAGTAGTACCCTTACGCGCCAAGGATGGGAAAAGTACCAGTAAAGCTCTGGCTTTAATTCTAGATTCACCTCATTCTCAGGGAGTGCGCAAAATTAATTCTGATCGAGGTGGGAATTTTATAACGCCACTATGAAAAAAATGCTGGCAGCAAGGAAAGTACAGTTATATAGTGTATTTTCTCAGGAGACTAAAGCTTCAATCGCTGACGGTTCATACGTACTTTAAAAGGTAAACTTTACAAGTTTATGACGGCGCGCAACACTTTAAAATACATGCAGGCTCTACCAGATATTGTGAAAACATATAATATAACCCCACACAGAGGATTGAAGGGGAAGACACCCACGGAGGTGCACGCTCTATCCTCGCCCAGCGAACACGCCAAACAATTTGATTTAATGTATAAAAGCTCGAGCAAATCAAAGAGAACTGTCATTCCTCGATTGAGTGTTGGTGATACAGTACGCATCACTCTATCTGATCGCATTTCCAAGTTTAAGAAAGGGTTTAAGCAGCAGAACACCCGAGAGATCTTTACAGTTACACGTATTGATCGGAGACAACACATCCCTTTATACTTTCTAAAAGATCTGAATGGGGAAGAAATTGATGGTGGCTTCTATAAACAAGAATTAACACCAACACATTTGCCTCAAACCTTTAATATTGAGAAGGTATTGGGACAACGCAGAGTCTCTGGCAAACTCCAGTATAAAGTTAGGTACGCAGGTTATGATCGATCATTTGATCAATGGATTGATGCTGCTGAGATATTACATTTATAATGAAGAAGCCCTTAGTTTATAAATACAAGGAATATCCAACTATTATCAAAACTTCAGTATTCCTCGAGAAAGCAGTTGATTGAATAATTGAAGAAACCACATATAAATTGTTTATCAGAAATTTTTAATAACTTTTAAAAAAAAAAATTGCCCATGCCTGACAAGGTCGTTAAAAAGTTGAAAAATATAAATTGCTTATTCGGTCACTAGCCTGTAAGAAACCTTCTGTGTCAACTAAGAAACGGATATTAACCAGCAAACGAGGAGGCAGTATTTTATCAATTATTTTACCAATTGCAGCTAGTTTAATTACACGGTTGTTCAGTAAGTAAAGTAAAATGAAAGCCTTTTATCTCGTACCGCGTAAAATAGTGGACAACCGGAAAGCTGCACACAGCCCTGCTTACCCCACTGTGAAAGCTGTTGCTCAACATCTTACTGTCAAACCACCACCTCCTCCTCAGTTGCATACCAACCCTTCCATAAAACATTTAATAGATTTGAAGTTGAAAGTGCGAGATCATGAATATGCAAGATCCTTGCTAAACCATTATGATGCTACTGGAATCGTTCCTTGGGATCTGAATGGAAATGTATTGGCTCCAGTATGTGGCATACATATAATTAACGACATTATACATAAAATGACTGTGCTTAAATCTGTTTTTTTACTGGATAAACTCCCCATTGCTCAACTGTTTTTCACACTAACATCTACATCACGAGATTTATTCTGTAATACTACGGCAAGCAGTCAAGTGTATGAGCCTCCATCTGTTAAGAGAAAGGCAACTGCAAAGATTGATCCTCACAGTAAAAGGAATGCTTCCTGGATCGTATATTAACAGGTGAGTGTATATAAATGAGCATGTAATGTGTAGATGGCTTTACTAGGCAAAAAGCAGTCTAAGGAGACAGAGCGATGGACACTCACGTGATATACGCCACCAGCGTATCAGATACGCATTTATTCCCCAATAACATCCCCGCATCTTTCCAAAATCGATTGTTTAACCAGCTAGAATTAGATCCCAGGAGGAGTTATGAAATGTGTCTACAAAAATTACTCCTCCCCACTTCTCATTACGTTATTAAGCGTGATAATCCTGAGGCATATATACGTGTAGGCGTTACGTATGAGAAAGTGGGTGAGGGGAAAAACATGCATTCAAGCATTTATTATCATCTGATGTTTTAGCTGGAACTATAAAAGAAATTAATACCACGATTAATACAGAAATAGAGGCCATATTTTCAAGTAATGCTAAACTGAGTTTTTTAGGAAAGTCATTAAAACAATTTTCAGCTAAATATGGAACGCATTTTATTAAATATGATTTATCCTCCAATCGAAACAAGTTCACTATTGTGATTAGTGATGAGAATATTAGCTCTGCAACGGGGCATAAAAACATCAGTAGAGTTACATTATCATTTGGAACCGCTTTTGGGAAAGTGTTGGGCTTAGTTCCAGAAATAGAATATGACATATTTGCAAAACGTCAGTATGCCTCGAGTGTAGTTAACACATGTCTATTCCCGCCAATGCCTAGAGGAGGAGTTGATATTCTGTGTGTTTATTGCGATAAAATCTCTTCTACTAGATATGGAAGCCAGTCTGTAAATATTTTGGATGTAATCTCCCTAAATGGAAGTGATAACAGCAACAATAAAAAACTATATGTGCGTCTTAACACTAACATGATAGACAGCGTCAGCATCACTATTAGGGATCAAGATGGTAACCCAATACATTTCGATGAACGTGGGTGCACCATAGCAGTCTTGCATGTACGTCCCGTTGCAGGAGGTATATAACACCAACGCTTTCCCGCCACTCCTCATTCGTCTGAAACAAGCGGAGAAATGCGTGTCCACTTTATTCCCCCCTTTGTTGAGGAATTATACATTCTGTTAACCCCTCCTAGAGGTGGGGGGACTGATGATATACGGATTTTCAACAGCAGTAGACGTTATACGCGTGGAGGAGGAATATTTTCCTTTTTAAGCGGGATAGCGCGTCGAGCAGCGCCCTTTATCATGAGGACTCTGGCTCCGGCTGCGCTTAGCTTGGGGCAGAACGTACTAGACGACATTAATAATGACAAACAAACTTTCAAACATTCTCTTAAGAAACGCGGAATTGAAACATTGAATAAACAAACACAAAAATTAGTAAACATCAAACGTTTTACTAAAGCGAAATATAATGATGTGCTGTCATAACTTCTTCTCACTCGGCTGGTGTTGTCTAAAGCGCGAACATGGCCGGATATAACGCTCTTGGCCTCCAGGTGCCATTAGAACACTATTCCGCCGCTGTTAGTGAAGCCTTTCCTAAAGTATTTTCCCCTCGATTGGTAGAATCAACAATTGCAAGCAGACAAACAGTGGATGTATTACCTGTGAATTCTGGGGTCAATAATAAGTTTACAGACACCTATCTGGAATTCATCATCAAGGGAGTGAATGGTCAACTGGTGGATTTATCATCTATAGCTTTGGACTTGTCTATTGATCTAACCGAAGAAGATGGAATAACGCCTTTAGGAGACGCTAAAAACGTTTCGTTGGTGAATGGATTATCGCAAACTCTATTCAAATCCGCTATTGTGTATTTAAACGAAACAGTAGTTGAAACCAGCTCATTATTCTCATTCTGGTCGTACGTAAAGTTATTATCTACGATTTCTGGGTGTAAGGCTAACCGCTATGATAAACTGTCACAGTTTTTTAACTGCGTCGATCCTGGTAAAATTGAAGCTGGTTATGTCACTAACGCCTCGGCTGGTGAGAAGCAACGGATGACTGATATGAAAACGAGTGGCGTGAATACTTGTTTTAAACTAATGCTGGATGTCACATCAGTTAGTGAATACGTTTTGGATAATGTGGACATCAGGGTGCGGCTCGAACTTCAACCTGATAAGTGGCTTATACTCAGCGATAATGAACACGCTAATTTTAAATACAATATCAAGTCTACACGTCTATGGGTGGATCAGGTATTGCTATACCCTGAAGGATTAGTAGCTGTTAATAAAGCCATGGTGCAGAACAACTCTCCTATTACGTATACTTTTAATAAAACTTTATACAAAACATATATATTGGGCACAGATCAGCGCTCGATAACAATGGACCAGCCGTGGGGGGCTGTTATACCAGAACATTTATATATGATCATCCTTGATATGGAGGCGGTGTCTGGTGCATATAATCGCAACCCGCTTTATTTGGAAAACTGCGAGCTTAGTAAAGTATTAATATCACAGAATAGCACTAATATTGTCAATATTGGGTGCGACTTCCCTCATAACTGCGCCAAGTTGTATTACACAGCATTACGAGCCTTAGGCTTCGATAAAGACAATATATTATCTTATGACACATATGTGAATGGTGGAACCATACTGGCCTTTAATTTACAACCTGAGGATATAGATGACACCATCCCGATTGAAAAAAGTGGTAATCTGCGGATCGCTTTGGAATTTAAACGCGGTGTGGCTAGAAATAAAGACATTCTAGTTTACGGGTCTACAACAGGTGTGATCAGCATTAACGCGGATCGTCGCGTTATTTGCGATACGCTAGGGTAAAATACTAATATGAATTGTTTGGAAATAAATGAGGCTATCAGAAGTAATTTAGGTGATAAGGTAGACTATCTAGGATGTTTCCTAGCTGATGACGTAAGGAAAATACTGACAAAAATACATAAAAAAAGACCTGTGGTGTTCATAATGAACACTCTGGACTCGGGTTCTCGTAATAAATTGGGGCATTGGATAACATTCTATGTAAATAAGGATGAAGGTAGAAGCGAGATAGTTATACTAGACAGCTATGCCAATCCTGCAATAGGATCTTATTCAAGATATTTCGAAGAGTTTATGTCATACTTCCAAGACTATACCCTATATATTATGAAGAAAAGGATTCAATCCTTGAATAGTTACTTCTGTGGGAATTACGCCGTTTATTTTGCCTATCATTTTTCCAGGCTAGGCTTAGAGGCCGCCCTGCTTCACTTTGATGAAGCATTTAAATATGGTATATTTCGCAAGAATGATGAAAAAGTGTTGAAATTCAGTTGTGCTCAGATGAAAATGCCTGTGTGTAAGCAAACATTCTGCTTAAACGGTACTGATGCTGAGTGTGAAATGCTGTGTGACGAAGTTGGCTAGGATGATAGTGCGGTGAGTAATACTTTATGTTAGGATTGAATGATGTACATAATAATGTCTGTATTTATGTTTATAACATTGACAACAAAAAAAAACTTATAACCTTTCCCCTTACTACAGATTGACTGGTTGCCTAGCGTGCCTGGAAGGTTCGTTGGAGTGGATGAATGACTCCCAATCTGTCTGTCTACTACCTAAACCCTTTCTACAGATTGGCTGGTTGACTAGCGTGGTGGGAAGGTTCGATGGACTGAATGAAACCCTTTCCCCATCTGTCTGCTAGCTAAACCAGCAAGAAGAAGTCTTATTATTATTATTATTATTATTATTATTATTATTGTCGTTGTAAATCGCTTAAGTGTTTAATAAAAGAAATAAATTTATATATAATGTGCTTACTTTTCCCTCGTTTATTGCTCTTAAAAAAAAAAATGCTATCGGGGCAAAGAATGATGATGCTGTTGCCATGTTGGTCACGTTGCGATATAGCTTACACATATTAACAGGAATACTACTTAAGGCTTTGCACAGAACAATGGTTGATGGTATGGGGAGAGGAGGGGATGAGGGGTGGAAGTGATTGATGGTTGGCAGGTGAGGGTCTGCTGTGAGGGCCCCTGTTGGCGGAAGTAAGACCCTAGCCCCCTCCTTAACGAATCGCAGTGGAGGTAGAGCCATGCTGGGGTGAACATCTCCGGTCTACTCTGAAGACATCGAAAAACCATTAAAGCAAATTGACCACATCCGCAAGAGGCTGCTCTCTCTCTCTTACCTCCCTCAACACTTACGGCTTCCTGTAGGGGGAAGCTAATGGACGTCAATGTTATCCTCGCCCCTCCCTCACCCCCTCCCCCACCCCAAACAACATACCTATGTAGGGACCCCCCTCTCACTCATCCTCAACATAGCTTACTAACTATTATCAAAACTATTATCTACACACAGGATTAAGTCTATGGCAAACACACATACATATTTAACTACTCTTTCCACTCTTATCCTTGTATTCCTTACTCTACCACATAACACACATACTCTCCTACAACCCTAACAACATGTCCTCCCCTCTTTCCTGACCACATACCCAAACACCGGACGCTCACACGCGTCCGACATGCACCAAACTTCCGGGAAAATCCCCCCAAACCCTTTGTGACTACGATGACGCGCACCATCTGCCCAACTGGCTCTCAAGAGTGCCACCTGGGCAGATGATGCACGTCGTTGTAGTTACATATTACACTACTGACAGCTGTTATGGATGCAGGGCAGCTCTGAGTGATGTGGGCAGCTGTGAGAGATATGGTCAGCTTTGTAGGATTTGGGCAGCTGAGTGAAATGTGGGCAGTTGTGAGAAATTTGGGCAGCTGTGAGATATGTGGGCAACTGTGTTTGATGTGTGCAGCTGTATGTGATGTGATCAGCTGTGAGAGGTGTGCGCAGCTGTGTGGGATGTGGGTAGCTATGAGAGATGTGGACAGCGTTGTGAGTTACTGGCATCTGTGTGGGATGTGGGCAGCTGTGTGTGATGTGATCAGGTGTGCGCAGTTGTGTGGGATGTGGGTAGCTGTGAGAAATGTGGACAGCTGTGTGAGTGTTGGGCATCTGTGTGAGTTATGGGCTGTTGAGTGGGATGTGGGCAGCTGTGTGAGATGTGGGCCGCTGTGAGGGATGTGGGCAGCTGTGAGGGAAGTGGGCAGCATTGTGGGACGTTGGCAGCTGTGAGAGATGTGGGCACCTGTGTGAGTTATGTGCGTCTGTGTGAGTTATGGGCAGCTGTTTGGGATGTGGCAGCTGTGTGAGATGTGGGCAACTGTTAGAGATGCGGGGCAGCTATGAGATATGTGGGCAGCTGTGAGAGATGTGGGCAGGAGTGTGGGATGTGGGCAGCTGTGTGGGATGTGGGCAGTAGTGAGAGATGTGGACAGCTGAGAGAGATGTGGGCAGCTGTGTGGGATGTGGCGAGCTGTGTGAGATGTGGGCAGCTGTGTGGGTAGTTACAGTTGTGTGGGATGTGGGCATCTGTGTGAGTTAAGGGCTGCTGTGTGGGATGTGGGCCGCTGTGTGAGATGTGGGCAGCTGTGTGGGATGTGGGCCGTTGTGAGGGATGTTAGCAGTTGTGAGGGATTTGGGCAGCTGTGTGGGATGTGGGCGGCAGTGAGAGATGTGGGCAGCTGTGTGAGTTATGGGCATCTGTGTGAGTTATGGGCAGCTGTGTGGGATGTGGCAGCTGAGTGAGGTGTGGGTAACTGTTAGAGATGCGGGGCAGCTATGAGAGATGTGGGCCGATGTGTGGGTTGTAGGCAGTTGTGTTGGATGTGGGCAGCTGTGTGAGATGTGGGCAGCTGTGTGGGATGTGGGCAGGTGTTTGGGATGTGGGCAGCGGTGTGGGACGTGGGCAGCTGTGTGGGATGTGGGCAGCGGTGAGGGATGTGGGCTGCTGTGAGGGATGTAGGCAGCTGTGTGGGATGTGGGCCGCTGTGTGGGATGTGGGGAGCTGTGTGTGATGTGGGGGGCTGTGTGGGATTTAAGCAGCTGTGTGGGATGTAGGCAGCTGTGTGAGATGTGGGCAGCTGTGTGGGATGTGGGCAGGTGTTTGGGATGTGGGCAGCGGTGTGGGACGTGGGCAGCTGTGTGGGATGTGGGCAGCGGTGAGGGATGTGGGCTGCTGTGAGGGATGTAGGCAGCTGTGTGGGATGTGGGCCGCTGTGTGGGATGTGGGGAGCTGTGTGTGATGTGGGGGGCTGTGTGGGATTTAAGCAGCTGTGTGGGATGTAGGCAGCTGTGTGTTAGGTGGGCAGCTGTGTGGGATGTGGGCAGCTGAGTGGGATGTGGGGAGCTGTGTGGGATGTGGGCGGTAGTGAGAGATGTGGGCAGCTGTGTGAATTATGGGCATCTGTGTGAGTTATGGGCATCTGTGTGAGTTATGGGCAGCTGTGTGGGATGTGGGCATCTGTGTGAGATGTGGGCAACTGTTAGAGAAGCGTTGCAGCTGTGTGGGCTGTGGACAACTGTATGAGATGTGGGCAACTGTTAGAGATCCGGGGCAGCTATGTGGGATGTGGGCAGCAGTGAGAGATGTGGGCATCTGAGAGAGATGTGGGCATCTGAGAGAGATGTGGGCAGCTGTGTAGGATGTGGCGAGCTACGTGAGATGTGGGCAGATGTGTGGGTTGTGGGCAGTTGTGTTGGATGTGGGAAGCTGTGTGAGATGTGGGCAGCTGTGTGGGATGTGGACAGCTGTGTGGGATGTGGGCAGCTTTGTGGGACGTGGGCAGCTGTGTTGGATGTGGGCAGCGGTGACGATGTGGGTTGCTGTGAGGGATGTGGGTAGCTGTGAGGGATGTGGGCCGCTGTGTGGTGAGTAGGAGCTGTGTGTGATGTGGGGGTTTGTGTGGGAGGTGGGCAGCTGTATGGGATTTGGGGAGCTGTGTGGTATCTGGGCAGCTGTGAGGGATGTGGGCAGCTCTGTAGAATGTGGGCAGCAGTGAGGGATGTGAGCAGCTGTGAGGGATGTTGGCAGCTGTGTGGGATGTGAGCAGCAGTGAGAGATGCGGGCAGATGTGCATCTGTGTGAGGTATGGGCACCTGAGTGGGATGTGGGCAGCAATGTAAGATGTGGGCAGCTGTTAGAGATGTGGGCAGCTGTGTGGGATGAGCGCAGCAGTGTTGGATGTGGGTAGATGTGAGAGATGTGGGCAGCTGTGAGAGATGTGGGCAGCTGTGTGGGAGTTGGCGAGCTGTGTGAGATGTGTGCAGCTGTGAGAGATGTGGGCCCCTGTTTGAGTTATGGGCATCTGGGTGAGTTATAGGCAGCTGTGTGGGATGTAGGCAGCTGTGTGAGATGTGGGCAGCTGTTTGGGATTTGGACAGCTTTGTGAGATGTTAGCTGCTTTGTGAGATGTGGGCAGCTGTGTGAGATGTGGGCAGCTGTGTAGGCTGTGGGGAGCTTTGTGGGATGTGGGGAGCTGTGTGGGATTTGGGCCGCAGTGAGGGATGTTGGCCCTGTGAGGGATGTGGGCAGATGTGTGGAATGTGCGCAGCAGTGAGGGATGTGAGCAGCTGTGAGGGATGTTGGCCGCATTGTGGGATGTGTGCAGCTGTGAGAGATGTGGGCCCCTGTTTGAGTTATGGGCATCTGTGTGAGTTAAGGGCAGCTGTGTGGGATGTGGCAGCTGTGAGAGATGTGGGCAACTGTTAGAGATGCGGGGCAGCAATGAGAAATGTGGGCAGCTTTGAGAGATGTGGGCAGCTCTGTGGGATGTGGGCAGCTGTGTGGTATGTGGGCAGGTGTGAGAGATGTGGGCAGCTGAGAGAGATGTGGGTACCTGTGTGGGAAAGACGAGCTGTGTGAGATATGTGCAGCTATGTGGGTTGTGGGCTGTTGTGTGGGATGTGGGCAGCTGTGTGAGATGTGGGCAGCTGTTAGGAATATGGGCAGCTGTGTGGCATTTGAACAGCTGTGTGAGATGTTAGCAGCTGTGTGAGATGTGGGCAGCTGTTTGAGTTATAGGCATCTGTGTGGGATGTGGGAACTGTGTAGGATGTAGGCAGCTGTGCGGGATGTGGGCAGCTGTGAGGGATGTGGGCAGCTGTGTGGGATGTGGGCAGCAGTGAGAGATGTAGGCAGCTGTGTGGAATTTGGGTAGCTGTGTGATATATTAACAGTTGTGTGAGATGTGGCCAGCTGTGTGACATGTTAGCAGCTGTGTGAGTTATGGGCATCTGTGTGAGTTATGGGCAACTGTGTGTGATGTGGGCAGCTGTTGGGAGGTGGGCAGTTGTGTGGGATGTGGGCAGATGTGTGGCATGTGGGCAGCTGTGTAGGATGTGGGTAGCTGTGTGGGATGTGGGCAGCTGTGGGGATTTGGGCAGCTGTGTGAGATGTGGGCAGCTTTATGGGATGTTGGCTGCTTTGTGGGATGTGGGCAGCTGTGTGGGATGTGGGCAGCTGTGTGGGATGTTGGCAGCTGTGTGGGACGTGGGTAGCTGTGTGGGATGTGGGCAGCTGTGTGGGATGTGGGCAGATGTGTGGAATGTGGGCAGCTGTGTGGGATGTGGGCAGCTGTGCGGGATGTGGGCAGATGTGTGGAATGTGCGCAGCAGTGAGGGATGTGAGCAGCTGTGAGGGATGTTGGCCGCATTGTGGGATGTGTGCAGCTGTGTGAGATGTGGGCAGCTGTTTGAGTTATGGGCATCTGTGTGGGATGTGGGAACTGTGTAGGATGTAAGCAGCTATGTGGGATGTGGGCAACTGTGTGGGATGTGGTCAGCTGTGTGGGATGTGGGCAGCTGTGAGGGATGTGGGCAGCTGTGTGGGATGTGGGCAGCAGTGAGAGATGTAGGCAGCTGTGTGGAATTTGGGTAGCTGTGTGAGATATTAACAGTTGTGTGAGATGTGGGCAGCTGTGTGACATGTTAGCAGCTGTGTGAGTTATAGGCATCTGTGTGAGTTATGGGCCGCTTTGTGAGATGTGGGCAGCTGTTAGGGTTTTGGGCAGCTGTGTGAGATGTTAGCAATTGTGTGAGATGTGGGCAGCTGTGTGAGATGTGGGCAGCTGTGTGGGATGTGGGCTGCTGTGTGGGATGTGGGCAACTGTATGGGATGTGGGCAGGTGTGTGGGATGTGGCCAGCTGTGTGGGATGTGCGGAGCTGTGTGTGATGTGTGGGGGCTGTGCGGGATGTGGGCACCTGCTAGGGATATGGGCAGCTGTGTGGGATTTGGGCAGCTGTGTGAGATGTTATCAGTTGTGTGAGATGTGGGCAGCTGTGTGAGATGTTAGCAGCTGTGTGATTTATGGGCATCTGTGTGAGTTATGGGCCGCTGTGTGAGATGTGGGGAGCTGTTAGGGATGTGGGCATCTGTTTGGGATTTGGGCAGCTGTGTGAGACGTTAGCAGCTGTGTGAGATGTGGGCAGCTGTGTGAGATGTGGGCAGCTGTGTGTAATGTGGGCTGTTATGTGGGATGTGGGCAACAGTGTGGGATGTGGGCAGGTGTCTGGAATGTGGGCAGCTGTGTGGGACGTGGGCAGTTGTGTGGGATGTGGGCAGATGTGTGGCATGTGGGCAGCTGTGTAGGATGTGGGTAGCTGTGTGGGATGTGGGCAGCTGTGAGGGATTTGGGCAGCTGTGTGAGATGTGGGCACCTTTATGGGATGTTGGCTGCTTTGTGGGATGTGGGCAGCTGTGTGGGATGTGGGCAGCTGTGTGGGATGTTGGCAGCTGTGTGGGATGTGGGCAGCTGTGTGGGATGTGGGCAGCTGTGTGGGATGTGGGCAGATGTGTGGGATGTGGGCAGCTGTGCGGGATGTGGGCAGATGTGTGGAATGTGGGCAGTAGGGAGGGATGTGGGCAGCTGTGAGGGATGTTGGGAGCTGTGTGGGATGTGGGCAGCTGTGTGGAATGTGTGGAGCTGTGTGGGATGTGGGCAGCTGTGTGGGATGTGGGCAGCTGTGAGGGATGTAGGGAGCTTTGTGGGATGTGGGCAGCTGTGTGGAATGTGTGGAGCTGTGTGGGATGTGGGCAGCTGTGTGGGATGTGGGCAGCTGTAAGGGATGTAGGGAGCTGTGTGGGATGTGGGCAGCTGTGTGGGATGTGGGCAGCTGTGTGGGATGTGGGCAGCTGTGTGGGATGTGGGCAGCTGTGCGGGATGTGGGCAGATGTGTGGGATGTGGGCAGCTGTGTGGGATGTGTGGAGCTGTGTGGGATGTGGGCAGCTGTGAGGGATGTGGGCAGCTGTGTGGGATGTGGGCAGCAGTGAGGGATGTGGGCAGCTGTGCGGGATGTGGGCAGATGTGTGGAATGTGGGCAGTAGGGAGGGATGTGGGCAGCTGTGAGGGATGTGGGCATCTGTGTGGGATGTGGGCAGCTGTGAGAGATGGGGCAGCTGTGTGAGTTATGGGCATCTGTTTGAGTTATGGGCAGCAGTGTGGGATGTGGGCAGCTGTGAGAGATGTGGGCAGGTGTGTGGGATGTGGGCAGCTGTGTGGAATGTGGGCAGCTGTGAGAGATGTGGGCAGCTGTGAGAGATGTGGGCAGCTGTGTGGGATGTGGGCAGCTGTGTGGAATGTTGGGCCTCTGTGAGAGATGAGGGCAGCTGTGAGAGATGTGGGCAGCTGTGTGGGATGTGGGCAGCTGTGTGGGATGTGGGCAGCTTGAGAGATGTGGGCAGCTGTGTGGGATGTGGGCAGCTGTGTGGGATGTGGGCAGCTGTGAGAGATGTGGGCAGCTGTGTGGGATGTGGACAGCTGTGTGGGATGATGGCAGCTGTGAGAGATGTGGGCAGCTGTGTGGGATAGTGGGCAGCTGTGTGGATGTGGGCAGCTGTGGAGAGATGTGGGCAGCTGTGTGGGATGTGGGCAGCTGTGTGGGGATGTGGGCAGCTGTGAGAGATGTGGGCAGCTGTCTGGGATTGGGGAACTGTGTGGGATGTTTGCAGCTGTGTGGGATGTGGGCAGCTGTTTGGGTAATGTTGTTTACTGTTATAGTTGTGCGATGTTCAATGATGTAAATTTCCTGTTCAATGCTATGTGTTATTTCTTGTTCAATGTGTTGATAACGAAGATTTATTGTAATAGAATCTTTTAGTTGTTAACTAGTCAGTGTTGCAAGTCTGTATGTCTGCGTTCTGATAGTTCGAGTAACTTATATAATGATGACCACAGGTGATGGATGTTTAGGAGGAACCCTGAGGAGGGAACCTCTCCCCCCTCCCGGGGGCCCAGGGTAGTGGACTCTCCCAATCTAGTGAGAGGCTGGGTAAGGGGTAAGAGGGGCGGTGGTGGGGAGTATTCATCCCCCTAGTGGTTTTGGGACGGCAGATGGGAGCTGACACTCTCGCAACATCCATGCGTTTGGCAGAAACCACTGAATCTCTCCCATTAAGCACAAATCTATTATGTATCAGTTGACCAGGTTGTGTAAACCGACTGTCACCAAGGCTCTCCCAGTAGTCACAAATAGTGAAGTGTAAACTAAGGGAAACCAGTGGTCTCTATTGGATAGGAGAGCTATTGAGATGAAAAAGAGGATGTGGGAGGAATCCTAAATTATCAAACGTAACCCAAAACCGAATAAGGGTTTTGTATTCATAGATTATCCTACTCCCCTTCCTCCCACCTTATATACATGTCGTGCCAAGGTCATCCCTCTCGTCATCCCTTTCCCCTATCATCCATCCCTACCTCCATAGAGAGAGAATAGAGACTGACAGTCTCTTAAGACAGATAGAAGACAAAGACATGAACATAAACAGAATAAGACGTAGGTAGACACATACAGACTGATCTGGGATGCCCAGATCACTGGCTCCACACTGCCTACGTGTTAACCGAACCTCTCCCTCCAATGATAACCAAATATGACCAACCCTTCTCTGAAAGTGAGATGTGCTTGCGATATATATATCGATATATATGGATACATACACAAAAACAGAGAGACAGAGACAGGAAGATAGACAAACACAAACATAGAGGGTGGCAGACAAAAACAGAAAGACAAAGAAAGAAGAGATAGATAAATCGATAGATATGGTAGCCCGAAGCATCTGGCCTCCAGCCTCAAACAGGCTGACATTCTTATATATTAATATTGATATAATAATAATAATGAGAAAATCCGTAGGGATCATGATGATGATTGGAACATATGTAGCGGAGATTCCCACGCACACCCCCAGACAATCATATCACGACTAGGTCAAAAGCATTACAACCTGGAGTTCTACTGGACATACGAGGGTTTCCTGAGGGTTCCACTGAAGCCGGGACAAAGGAGGGGATATTAATAGGGTATTAAAAGTATCAACACAAGACAGAACAGAAACAATGGGTATTGAATAGAAGTGTTTGTAGAAAGCCTATTGGTCCATATTTCTTGATGCTTCTATATTGGAGCGGATTCTTGAGGTGGGTAGAATATAGTTGTGCAATAATTGGCTGTTGATTGCTGGTGTTGACTTCTTGATGTGTAGTGCCTCGCAAACGTCAAGCCACCTGCTATCGCTGTATCTATCGATGATTTCTGTGTTGTTTACTAGGATTTCTCTGGCGATGGTTTGGTTGTGGGAAGAGATTATATGTTCCTTAATGGAGCCCTGTTGCTAATGCATCGTTAAACGCCTAGAAAGAGATGTTGTTGTCTTGCCTATATACTGGTTTTTTTGGAGCTTACAGTCCCCAAGTGGGCATTTGAAGGCATAGACGACGTTAGTCTCTTTTAAAGCGTTCTGTTTTGTGTCTGGAGAGTTTCTCATGAGTAGGCTGGCCGTTTTTTCTGGTTTTATAGTAAATCGTCAGTTGTATCCTCTGATTTTTGTCTGTAGGGATAACGTTTCTATTAACAATATCTTTCAGGACCCTTTCCTCCGTTTTATGAGCTGTGGAAAAGAAGTTCCTGTAAAATAGTCTAATAGGGGGTATAGGTGTTGTGTTAGTTGTCTCTTCAGAGGTTGCATGGCTTTTCACTTTCCTTCTTATGATGTCTTCGATGAAACCATTGGAGAAGCCGTTATTGACTAGAATCTGCCTTACCCTACAGAGTTCTTCGTCGACTTGCTTCCATTCTGAGCTGTGGCTGAGAGCACGGTCGACGTATGCGTTAACAACACTCCTCTTGTACCTGTTGGGGCAGTCGCTGTTGGCATTTAGGCACATTCCTATGTTTGTTTCCTTAGTGTAGACTGCAGTGTGGAAACCTCCGCCCTTTTCCATGACTGTTACATCTAGAAAAGGCAGCTTCCCATCCTTTTCCGTCTCGTAAGTGAAACGCAGCACAGAACTCTGCTCAAATGCCTCCTTCAGCTCCTGTAGATGTCTGACATCAGGTACCTGTGTAAAAATGTCGTCAACATACCTGCAGTATGTTGAAACCGGCCATATACTGCAGGTATGTTGACGACATTTTTACACAGGTACCTGATGTCAGACATCTGCAGGAGCTGAAGGAGGCATTTGAGCAGAGTTCTGTGCTGCATTTTCACTTACGAGACGGAAAAGGATGGGAAGCTGCCTTTTCTAGATGTAACAGTCATGGAAAAGGGCGGAGGTTTTCCACACTGCAGTCTACACTAAGGAAACAAACATAGGAATGTGCCTAAATGCCAACAGCGACTGCCCCGACAGGTACAAGAGGAGTGTTGTTAACGCATACGTCGACCGTGCTCTCAGCCACAGCTCAGAATGGAAGCAAGTCGACGAAGAACTCTGTAGGGTAAGGCAGATTCTAGTCAATAACGGCTTCTGGCCTTGCATAGTAGGCTGAGAAGTGTGTTCTGGCTACTAGGTACGACATATATATATATATATATATATATATATATATATATATATATATATATATATATATATATATATATTGTGACGGTAACGCGTTGGTGTTCGGCTGTTCAAAGCTAGGGGTATGGCCTCGTCACATATAGAAAAAAAATAGAAAATCTGGAACTTTGTCTGTGGTAAGGTAAGGAGAAGACACACAAAACACAAGTAAATTTTAACAATGAAATTTTAATTACGTTAAAGAAAGCAAAACATAAATAAAATGGACACACAAATTCGTATAATAAAAGCAATCAAAATAATAAGAATAATTAAATGGTAAAAATGAAAAGTTACGTTAAGACAAATGAACAAATAACAAGAGTATGGCAAACAATGGAAATAGGTGCCGGAATATTGGCTTCAAGCTATCACTTCTCTTAGTACACGTAGCCTGGGGCTTTAGTCTACCAACGAGACGTGTTAACCTGTCGAAAGCACGGGATATTCTGAGGACTGAGGACGTGGTGGCCCCAGACATCAAGTAGTGTGGTGGGTGGAGTGCAGTTGCAACTGGATCCGCAGCCAATCAGCGATGAGCAGGCGACAAGACAGGTAGTTTGGTGGTTCGAGGTGGAGCAGGTGTTTCCTGGCTGCATACGTTTTGCGCTTCTGGCAAAACTTGGTGTTGTTGTCGTTGTTGGATATTTCATCCATACTAGTTTTATATAGATGTATGTATCGACGAACTTTGGAGGGAAGAGCAGGTTCAATCTCTTGAAGGAGATTACCGTCACAACTCTCCCCCGAAGCCCGCGGTTCTGGAAGAAGTACGTCGTTATGTGGTGGAGTAATAGATGGAGTCGCTTCTACTTCATAAACTCTGGAGAGATCATTGGCTAAGATGTTGTTGGAATCTTGGTATAGCGTGTCTCCAGGTGGAATTTCTGCAGTTATCAAGCCCATAGTAGAAGACGTTGAGATGAGAAGTGGGCGTGCTGCAGGAGGTGTAGGGTGGTGTGGTCCGTGTTGATGGTGGACCGAGCACTTTTCAGGTGTGGAGTGAAGTGCTGGAGCTTCAGGATGATGAAGAGTAGCTCCTTGCCAATTGTTCCGTAGTTCCTTGTAGCAGTAGTCGCTGACAGGTGTATTCTCCTCGCCTCGTTGCTGCATCACGACACCACCAACGTCGGTACCATTGGCGTCGACATGGAGGATGAAGGGCTTATCTGACGAGGTGAGAGTGGTATTAGAATATGGCAAAGGAGCACTATTAGGGTCCTAAAAATGGTTGGGATTATCAATATGGATTTTTGAATGAGAAAGCGTGGATTCCTTGTTGGTGCTTTCGGGAGGAGAAGCTGGGATGGTCTCACTGTAGATGTAGGGTTCTGTGAAGGTAGAGTAATGGATTAGGACAGTGGGAGGAGTACCATTATATTGCTTCAGGAGGTTGACGCGGCACAGCTGGGTCCTCCGCCGCCTATCTGGAGTTTCGATTACGTAGTTGTTGCTTCTGCACTCTTTGACGCGGTAGGGTCCTGAAAATCTGTTTTGTAAAGGAGAACCTGGGATTGGAAGATATGCAAGTATGAAGTCTCCCGGCTTAAATTTTCTTACTTTGCTGGTCTGGTCGTAATGAGTCTTCATCCTCTCCTGGGCTTTCAATAGATTATCATGGGCAAAGCGGTGGACTCTCTCTAGAATGTGTTGAAGGTTTTGAAGAAACTGGGGCACATTCTGATGCTCACTGAAGGTGGCATCTCTGAGAGAGTCTTTGAAAGCCTTAAGGGGAGTACGGCACTTACGGCCGTAGAGCATCTCATAAGGAGATACTCCTAGGGACTCATTGGGAAGACTTCTGTAAATACACATTATAAGGTCGATTTGCTTATCCCAATCCTTAGAGGTTTCACTACAAAACTTTTTCAAGAGTGCTTTGATAGTCTGATGACTACGTTCAAGAGAACCCTGTGAAGCAGGATGATAGGGGCTGGACAATACCTGTTTGATGTTGAACTCCTCCAGTGTCCTTTTGAAGAGATAACTGGTGAAGTTGGTACCACAGTCGCTCTGAATCTCCCTGGGAAATCCGTATTGAGTGAAGATCTTCAATAGATGTTTTACAACCGTAGCAGCCGTGATGTTCTTCACTGGAACTGCTATGGGAAATCTGGTGGTAGGACACAGGATGGTAAAGATATAGGCGTTACCTGAACTGGTCCGAGGTAAAGGACCAACACAGTCTATAATAAGTCTGTGGAAAGGTTCCGCAGGCACCTGTATGGGAATCAGTGGCGCTCTGGGAATGGAGATGTTCGGTTTGCCTGCCATCTGACATGTATGACACTGTTTTACGAACTGTTTGACGCTATTTACCATACCTGGCCAGTAGTAGTCTTGACGAATTCCATGGTAAGTCTTGTTGAATCCGTAGTGGGAGAGTGCTCCGTGGGCCAGGTGTAGAATAGTGGGCCGTAGGCTGGTAGGAATCACAAGTTGTTCGATGTTGGCCCAATCGTCCTCCTCCTTCAGTTTACTGGGTCTATATCTGCGGTAGAGCAAGTCGTTCTCTAGGAAGAACCCAGGAATACTGTCGGGTTGAGTCTCAGCCTGGAAAAACAATGGTGTTAAAGTAAGATCTTCCCTCTGCAACTTACGGAACTCCAACTTGGTCAGATTCGGGGGTAGTTTCTGAGGGTCTTGAGGGACAGCGGTAGCAGTAGAGTCAGCTGGCTGTGGACGTGCGGCTTGTGCACGGGTGGTCACGAGAACTGGAGGAGAAACTTCATCACTCTCTTGAACCTCTGCTGGAACATACGCTAGTATAGGGTTAATTGGCAAAGAGGTACACACCTGGGGTTTGTCCATGACGATCAGGTTGGTCGGTTGCAGGTCTTCTGCCAAGTCGTTGCCCAGGAGAAGTTGCACTCCAGGCATGGGAAAAGGCTTTTCCCTGACGGCGACTTGGACTTCTCCGTTCACGTAGGGACAATCCAGGTGGACTCTGGCGAGAGGGTATGGAGTGGTAGCAGTGAGGTCAGTGATGAAGACAGTTTCTCCGGTGTAGGTGATGTTGGGCACAGCCGACTTCAAGATGATCGATTGAAGAGCCGCTGTGTCCCTCAAGATCTTCAATTTGAAACGTCCCTCCGGATTTGAACCGTTGGCAGAGACAGTTCCAGTATACAGGTGGTTACTGAAAAGAGAAAGATCATTAACATTAACACCAACATTCATCACAGGCTTACCGGACTTAGGAGGAGTTGGTTTGGGTTTCTGTGGGTCAGTGGTTCCCTTGTATTGAGACTTACCACACTTGTCTATGGTATGTCCATAGAGTCCACAATACTTGCAGTACAATTGCGAACCAGCTTGATCGGTGCTCACTTTCTCGTAACTGTACCACGACTTCTTACTGGAGGATGGTTCGGGTGTCAGCCGGTGGATGAGGCTGTAAGTGTCAGCCGACTTAGCATACTTCAGGTAGTCGGTTTCTTCTTTATCTGCTAAGTATAGACGGACAGGAGGCGGCACACGCCTCAAGAATTCTTCAACAAGCATCAGGTTGACGAGTGCTGTAAAAGTAGAGACATGTGCTGCTTCCAGCCATTTCATAAAATATCTCCGTTTTGTGTTAGCAAACTCGAGGAAGGTAGTGGTACTTGCCTTCAGGTGGTCACGGAATTTCCTTCGATAACTTTCTGTGGAGAGGAGGTAGGCGTCCAACACTGCTTGTTTCAGAGTCTGGTAGTCATTCTCAGACGCCAGAGTACTGAGTGTGACTGCAGCTCTACCTGTAAGATGGACTCTGAGAAGTGTGGCCCATTGGTCGACAGGCCAACTGAGTTGATTAGCAAGGGTTTCAAAGGTGGTGAAAAACACATCAACTTCTGCTTCTACAAAGGATGGCATTAACTTACTTGCATGTGATATATTAAAACTGACGGGAAGATTGGCAGTAGCTTGCTGGCGTTGAGCGAAGTGTGAAGTTTCCAAGGCGATTTCGCGTTGACGACACTCTAGAGCCAGAGTCGCTTGTTGCTTGTCATGTTCGCGTTGCATCTCCAACTCGCGTCGTTTGGTTTCAAGCTGTACTCGTTCCCGCTCCTGGAGTAGTGCAACCTCACGTTCCTGGAGGGCGATTCCACGTTCGTGTTCTTCTCTCCTCAAGGCAGTTTCACGTTCCTTGAGGGTGATTTCTCGTTCTTGTTCTTCTCTCCTCAAGGCAGCTTCACGTTCTTGTTCCTCCCTTCGTATGGCAGCTGCTCGTTCTTGTTGTTCGATGGCTTCCCTTTGCTGCTCGCGTTCAATCTTGGCCAGCTCTACTTTGAGTTTCAGCGTTGCCAAATCAGTTTTATCTGCAATATAGTAAGTTTCATGAGTTTCAGAGTCTATCTTACCTTGCTCTAAATAGTAATCCAGCAACAGGTTGTGTATGTCATTTTTGTTGGCTTGGTAGGGAACTTCTAGTTGGTACTCATGTGCAAGAGTTTGTAATTCAGTCCTCTTGGCACGACTTAAAGTCCCTATTG